>NW_005369942.1:6322570-6344582 GCF_000412655.1 Myotis brandtii
TTTTTTACAGAGAGGAAGGGAGAGAGATAGTTAGAAACATCAATGAGAGAGAAACATTGATCAGCTGCCTTCTGCACACCTCCTACTTGGGATGTGCCCAAAACCAAGGTGCATGCCCTTGTCGGGAATCGAACCTGCGACCTTTCAGTCCGCAGGCCGACGCTCTATCCACTGAGCCAAAACGGTCAGAGATGGATCTGTTTTTGTGGATATATAGCCATCTTGTAGTTTGGTGTTTTTTATATGGCAAATGTGTAATGTTTACATAGTCAACACTATTGCTGCTATTTTAACAACTGCTTTTTTCACTTAACAAATAAGGTACTGGAGAACTTTTAACAGCAATGCAAAAAAAAAAAAAAAAAATCCTTTGCCTGAACTCTATATAGCATATGGTAATTCTTCCAAAAAACACTCACCTTTTATATTTTTACATTGTTTATTTAGATAAAATTAAAACTTTTCTAGACAGCCTTTTTAGTAATCTCCTTGATAATTTAATTAGGAAATTCTTCCTCTCCCTAAGTTTGTAAAAAATACTATCTTTCATAGTTTTTACTCTACAAATTTTGTACACATAACTATTTAATCTACATAACGATTTTATGTATGGTTTGAAGTAGGAGATATAACTTGTATCAAATGCATTTTGCATCACTGCTCCTCATTGAAATTGCCACAATTATTAATCATTAAATTCCCACATATACATGGATCTGCTTCTCAACTCAATTCTACTTCATTAATCATTGTGCCTCTTCTTGAGTCGGTATTGCTATCATTTAATAACTGTGTCTTTATACATTAGGACAAATTTTGAGATAAATGGCATAAAATAAAGTTAAAGGAAAATAAGAAATGATGTAAATATTCGATTATATAAGAACAGCTTGTTCATGTATTTTTACATAAATGATGTCATATCAAATCACTATGATATTTAGAGTCCATTGGAGATATTTTAAAGAATAATTTAATCATTTTATTTAAAAATATAAATATGTAAGTTATATTGAAGATTCTATATTTTGAAATTGCTTAGTTATAATATAGAATATTAGTTAACTTTAAAAATATGCAAGAAATATACTATTTTTCACAATCCTCTTAACTACTATGTGAGCAACAAATATTTGAAGACCACTAATCTAAGACATTTAAAAGAAAGTGAGTCAAGAGATTACATTTTAATAAATAATGAAACTAATGCTTTTTTAAGATAATATTTGGGCAGCCAGAAGTTTTTTGATGAAGTAATAGTGTAATTCTGAGGAATTATGTGACAGAAAAATCTGGCAGCTCATTTACTATCCAGGAAGCTCCCTAAAAAGGTGTCAAAGAAATCTAAATATTCACTAATATTATTATGTTGAAAATTTAGAAAAAAGTAACTTTCTGGTATAACTAGGTTGTTTTATTTAATTAAATCATGGAAAATTGAAAGAGGCTTGAAACTGACCTCAATGCCCTGGGGGTTGGGCAGCATGATGGAAGCTGAAAATAGCAGTTGGATAAGAGGAAGGTAATTGCACGTTGTCAGAAAAAAAGTCTCTGATTCTGACTGGGAATAGATTCCCTTAGAAACTGTACACTGACCCATGCTTTGATTTAAGTGGCTTCTCACAAATGTTAGAATTCTATTTTGTTCATCAGTTTGTTTTATTCAGTAGAGTCCACATATAAGTGAGATCATGTGATACTTGTTTTTCTCTGACTGGCTTATTTCACTTAGCATAATCCTCTCCAGGCCCCTCTGTGGGGCGCAGCTATAGGGTTAAGCCTTGGACTGACCTGTTGGCAAAGTCACAAACAAGTCCCAGCTTAGAGGGTATAGTCCTCTTAGCATAATTAGGCTTGACCTTATAATGCTCCCTAGATCTTATCTGGGAAGCTAATGGGCTGAGGGAGGTGCAGGAAGTGGCCAAAACAAGTGAAACTCACAAGAACAGTGTAACTATGGTAACCACTACCTTGTTTACCTCTGACTATACAATAAAGGCTCAGCTTGCCTCTGCATCTTTCTCTGTGGCCTCAGCCAGGCACTGGAAGATCCACGGAGATTAAAGAGAGTATGCTGAACATCTGAACGCTGTCTCCGTGTAAATCATTCTTTGCCGACTCCATCCACACCTTTGGGAACCCCTGGCCCACTGGGGCTGGACCACGGCACCCCTCCATGCTGTCTCAAAGGATAAGAGATCCTTCTTTTTTACAGCTGCATAGTATTCCATGGTGTAAATATACCACTGCTTTTTATCCATTTATCTACTGATGGGCACTTTAGCTGTTTCCAGATCTTAGGTTTTGTAAATTGTGCTGCTCTGAACATAGGGGTGCATATATCTTTTCTGATTGGTGATTTTGGATTCTTAGGATATATTCCTAGAAGTGGGATCACTGGGTCAAATGGCAGTTCCTTTTTTGAGGAAACTCCATACTGTTTTCTATAGTGGCTGCACCAGTCTGCATTTCCACCAACAGTGTCCTATTTTTAAATGGTTCTTCTTCATTCCTTGTTCCTCTCCCTTCATTTTAAGAATAATTTTGGAATATAATAACTAGGTTGAGTCTAAATGCATTTTCATGTCCTAGAAAAATTTGTACTCAGACCACCGTGCTGGGATATGTTATTTAAAAAAACAAAACAAAAACAGGGTTGTGGAAACAGATAATAGTGTGGTAAAGGCCAGGGGATAGGGTGTGGGGTGGAGGGGTCAAGGGGGGAAAAAGGGAGGGCATCTGTAATACTTTAAACAATAAAGATAATTTTTTTAAAAAAGGAACTAGAGAAAAAAGAATCATTGCATCATTAGAGCACATGCTTGAATGAGTGTAATAGATATAACTCTTTTTTAAAACCTTTATTATATATTCCTCAGTGTCATCAGTCATCATTTCTTTGTGATCAGAAACTACTCCAAATCATTTTGCATATTGCTCAGAAATACAATAGAAATCTAATTAATGCTTTTGTTATTATCACTGTTAGACAACTCAAAAACTATCAAATCTCTTTAGAAAAATTTTGAATCTAAATATACTAAGTTCTTAGATTTTGTTTTGTGTTTGAGTCTTGAAGAATCTTGAAGAAAGCCATCTGTGATAATTCAGTTTTCAGATGTTCATTCATTCATTCATGCAAAAAACTTACTGAATTTATTGAATTCTAGTCACAAGTCATACAAAGTGATGATTATCTTAAACATTTTTTAAAGGTGGTCATGACTTAAAGGAACTTGCAGTTGACTGGAAAAGATTAATATTAAGAAAGTGCAAGCATAAACATATAGTTGCAAATTATGGTAAGTGCTCTAACACAAAGCAAAGGTGAGAAGACCTGTCCAGATGTAGTGCTCAGGGAAGGCATTGAGAGTACCATGTGAGCCCAGACCTGAAATACCTAAAGGAACAAGCAGGGAGTGAACAATAAAATGAGGCCAGTGTACCCAGATAGTGATGGTCACGGGCAGAGTGTGAAGTCTGAGTTTGGAGAAGCAGGTAGAGAACAGCTTTAACATGGCTCATTAAGGAATATGGATTTTATTTAAAGAGAACTAAAATTATAGGACTTCTAAAAAGATCAAAATATTCAGCATTTGCTTTAAAAATATTTCTCTGCTGGAATTGTAAAGAAAACAGAGCAAACTTTTGTTTGAGGTAATATACTAGGTAAAACACATAGTATACACTCACATAGTATAAAATATGGATAAAGTAAATTTTAATGCATTCTAGTCTCACAAAAAAAGAAATCTTAGGGATAAAAAAATTGAAAGAAACAAAAAAAGCTGAAGCTGGGAAAAGGAGTGAAGAAAGGAAACCTAACCTAGATACAGAGATAGCCACTGAGTAAGCCAGGAGTGCCTTCCAAAATGGGAGCATTTCACTTACCACTGAATTCCACATGTCAAGCTGCTTATCCCTAAGAAGGGAGGAAGGTATGTTCTCCCATGCAGTAGGCTCCCTTTTCACTTCGTTGATGGTTTCTTTTGCTGTGCAGCAGCTTTTTATTTTGATGTAGTCCCATTTATTTATTTTCTCCTTAGTTTCCTTTGCCCTATGAGATGTCTTCGCAAACATATTGCTATGAGAGATATCTGAGGAGATTTTGCCTATAGTTTCTTCTAGGATTTTTATAGTTTCATGACTTAATTTAAGTATTTTGTGCATTTTGAGTTTATTCTTGTGTGTGGTGTAAGTTGGTGGGCACTTTGGCTGTTTCCAGATCTTAGCTATTGTAAATTGCATTGCTAGAACATAGGGGTGCATATATTCTCTCTGGTTGCTATCTAATAAACAAAATAAACAGATGAACAAAATAGATCCAGAGACATAGAAGCATGGGACAGATTGATGAATCTCAGTAGGAAGGTAGGGTTGAGGGAGTGGGTGGAGAGTGATTCACTGGGGAACATATATGCATATATGCATAGCCCATGGACACAGACAATAGTGTGCTGAAGACCTCAGAGGGGTGGGTATGGGGTCAAAAGGGGTCAATGGGTTTTAAAAATGGGACATCTGTAATACTTTCCATAATAAAGAAAACATTTTAAAAATGACACAGATTTCTGAATATTAATTTTGTATCCTGCTACTCTACTGAATTTATTTATCCATGCTAATAGTTTTTTTGGTGGCGTCTTTAGGGTTTTCTATATATAGTCATGTCACCTGAAATAATGAGAGTTTTCCTTCCTTCTTTCCAAATTGGATTACTTTATTTCTTCTTCTTGTCTGATTTCTGTGGCTAGAACTTCCAAAACTATGTTGAATTAGAGTGGCAAAATGGACATCCCTGTTTTGTTTCTGTTTTTAAGGAAAATGGTTTTAGTTTTTACCCATTGAATATGATATTGGCTGTGGATTTGTCACATATAGCCTTTATTATGTTGAGGTATGATCCCTCTATACCTCTTTGATGAGAGTTTTTATTATAAATGGGTGCTGCTTTTAAAAATATTTGTAAAATGTTTTTTCTGCTCAATTTATATGATCATGTGATTTTTATCCTTTAGTTTATGTGATGTATCATGTTTATTCATTTGCAAATATTGTAAATGAATAAATCCCACTTAATCATTATCTTTTCCGTGTATTGCTGGACCTGGTTTGCTAATATTTTGTTGAGGATTTTAGCATCTATGTTCATCAGGTATATTGGCCTATAATTTTCTTTGTGGTGTCTTTATCTGGTTCTGGAATTAGGATAATGCTGGCCTTGTAAAATGAGCTTGAAAGTCTTCCCTCCTTTTGAATTTTTTTTAATAGTTTGAGAAGATAGGTATTAGTTCTTCTTTGAATGTTTAGTAAAATTTTCCTGTGAAGCCATCCAGTCCAGGGCTTTTGTTTGCTGTGAGTTTTTTGTTTGTTTATTTGTTAGTTTGTTATTACTGCTTTTGGTTTCATTAGTTTTAATTGTTCTATTCAGATTTTCTGATTCTATCTTAGAAGATTGTATGTTTCTAGAAATTTATCCATTTCACCCATGTTGTCCAATTTGTTGGCAGATACTTGTTCATAATATTTTCTAGCATCCCTTTGTATTTCTGTTTACTTCTCCTCTTTCATTTCTGATTTTATTTATTTGGGTCATCTCTCTTTTTTCTTGATGTGTCTGGTTAAAGGCTTGTCAATCTTATTTGTCTTTTCAAAGAAGCAGCTCTTGGTTTCATTGATCTTTTGTATCTTTTTTAGTTTCTATGTCTTTAATTTTAGCTCTTTATTATTTCCTTCCTTCTACTTACTCTGGGCTTTGTTTGTTATTCTTTTGGAGTTCTTTTAGGTGTAGGGTTAAATTGTTCATTTGAGATTTTTCTTGCCTCTCAAGGTATGTGGCCTATAGCTTTTCAAAGGTGCATGCCTCCTCTAAGATGAGCTCTGCCCTTGTGGCATTCTGTTAAAGCACTTCGTTACCAAAGCAGTTTTTGAAACTTACTACTTCACTGAGGACCAAACACCTTTTGAGTTCTGAATCTTTGATGGGGATCAGGTCTCTCCTTTATATAAACAAATAAACAACTATGAAAAAACAAAACTATAAATTTCTGTGACCTTCAAACATAACAAATGCCATGTAATCTAAGGCTCATTTGATCTCATGTCAAGAGGTAAAAGCTAACTGTATTTCTGTAAAAAAAAAATGGCTACATTAGCCAATAAAAGTTTCTAAAAGCAATGTCAGAATGAGCATGGTTTATATTTAATAAAAGATCACCAATGTTCACAGTCACCCACCTCAGCTTTAGCAGAAGCCTAAATTTATCCATATGTATATTTTTATTCTAAAATGTTATTACCAGTTTATTTCTCCAGATTCCTGGCTCCAAGTTCTAGATTAGCAGGTTTCCCTGTGGGGGCAGAACCTGGGTTCTAAAGACTCAGGACACAAGCTCTTGCTTGCACAGTCAAGTACACATCCAAGAGGGAAGGAGAGAGGAAGGAGCCGAGCTCTACAAGCTCTGGCAATACTCAGCAATCACTCATGAGTGAGGAAGGATAGAAAGAAGCCTGGAGTTACACAATAGAAAAAAAATTTAGAGGTGAAGAAGCCTTCCCCATTGTTAAACAATACTCAATGGAAGTTAACTATTATCTCAGTTATTATTAATT
This sequence comes from Myotis brandtii, assembly GCF_000412655.1. Taxonomy (NCBI): domain Eukaryota; kingdom Metazoa; phylum Chordata; class Mammalia; order Chiroptera; family Vespertilionidae; genus Myotis; species Myotis brandtii. Next base: position 6,329,183 of record NW_005369942.1, read on the forward strand.
ATAGCTATTTTATCTTCCCGTGTTTTGTTCAGTTTGCCTCCCCTTTAGAATATGAATTTCTGTGGGGGAGGATGATGTCCATCTTATTCATTGTTAATTCCCAAGACTGTACCAGGCACATAGTAAACTTTCCAGATAGGAACAAGTAGGCGGTAGAATTGACATTGTGGTAGTTATGAGGGAGAAATCAAGGGTTTAGTTTTAGGTATGTTAAATTTTAAATACTCGAAATACACCTGGATGTGACAATGTAAGGTGGACAATCAGACTGGGAACTAGGTGAAAGATTTGGGCTGGAATTATACATTTAAGAGTCATCAACATAAAAATGGGATGACTTTATGTGAAGAATTTATGCAAAATAGACATGAACCTGAGGAACTTGAGGAACTGTATACTTTAAATTAGGGATAGGATGAGAGAAGAAAATGGGGAATGAGCATTCAGCAAAACGCTAGGAAAAATGAGGATGGTACAATGCAGAGAAAACCAAGGGAGAGAGGCTAGTGTTCCAAATTGGATTTGTGGATAGCTGTGCTGAGTGCTGCTGAGAGGTCATATAGGATGAGAACATAGCACAAAACATTTGATTTAGGGATATGGAGGTCACTGATAGAGCTTTTTATTTTGAGTTGGTGGAGAAAGGGGAGCTTATGTGTGAAGGCTGTTTGATGATTTGGAAATGTGGAGGTCTTTGGTAGATCAGCTTTTACATGTTTAAAATGAACATGAGGAAAGAAGAAGTGAATCTATTAAATCAGGCAAATAATATCTTTGTCTTGCCTTAAGATCTGGGGACTTTTTAAAACCTTATCTAGAATTTTTATCTAGAATGGTTTTTAAATTCTATTTAATTTCTGAGGAAGGAGCATTGCCATCTCTAAATGCCAGATCTCAGTTCATAAAATTCTGGACTTGTTTAATGTCATCTTGAAAAGGGTAAAGACAGTGTATGAAGTTTGCTATAACTAGAGGTTACCAATACAATTCTAGAGCTATGGGTTTACAAAGTCTGGCTGATTTTGTGGCCACTAGCAGCTGTTTTAGTTATGGAAGTTCAAATAATAGGAGCAACCCAATGTCATGCTTCAGGACAGAAACTAATTGCCTGCAGGGCTCCAGAAAGAATGTTTCCTCTGCCCCGTGTACTATGGGTAGCACTGTATACTTGGGTAGACACATCAGAAGGGCTGAGTGAAGAAGCAACAAGGTTCATGGTCTCTGAAATGTGAGGCTTGGTCTTTACAGGCCTCAAGATGCTGAATCATCTGTTATAAAAGACAGGATTTCTAGTATGTGAACTAATGTGTTGAAATACGCAGCACTAAACCTCTGAAGAAAGCAAATATATAGCACTGCATAATCACTTCAGAAACTTCCACACTAATAAATAAATGTTTAAAGCAACATGAAGATTGGGAATCAATACTCCCCTCCACTATGGTTGTTTCTGAGCCACCCATACTCGGTGAGGTTATCATTGATTAGTTTCAGGTAAATATTAAGATTATTTGTCAATTTAAAAGTCAATGAAGAAGTCAAGTTAAAGAAATAAAACCAAAATTAAATTTGGCACATGTCCACATAGGCAGTTAAATACATATAGCTGTTTTTCCTAAAGTTCTCATTTCTTTATGAGCAACTACATTAAAGATGATAAAATGGACTATGAAGACATTAATCACTGCCTTAAACCCTGTTAATATGGATATTGTTTGAAGGGCATATGAAATATTTACTAGAACTTTTTTATGAAACTGTCAGTTTTCAACATTTCTAACTACCACATCATATCACATCCCAATGTGAAAAAATAAACAACACGTTTGCATTGTGTACATATTCCTGACCTTTAGTGAAAGAAGATTGACTGAATACCTGAGGTATTAGAGCTGCCATTTCATCCAGCCAATTAGTGAAGCTGTGTTTTCCACTGGCCAGGCCAGATACAAAATTATATTGACACTGTGGAGGTGGGAAAACACATTACATTAGTTTGATGCTTATAAATTAGCAATACATTTTGACATGCAAGAAAGAAACATGAGTAACAATTTTTACTTTACTGACAAATTAATAATCACCATAGTAAACTTGGATCTTTAAAGAACAGTAATATCTATACTAATAAAAGGGTAATATGCTAATTAGACCAGATAGACCAGACGTCCTTTCAGACAAAGCCACAGTGGCAGGGGCCAAGGCAGAGGTGGTTAGGGGCAATCAGGCCTGCAGGGGAGCAGTTAGGGGCATCAGGCAGGCAGGCAGAGGCGGTTATGGGCAATTAGGCAGGCAGGCAAGCAGAGGGGTTAGGGGCGATCAGGCAGGCAGAGGTGGTTAGGGGTGATCAGGCAGGCAGGTAGAGGTGGTTAGGAGCAATCAGGCAGGCAGTCAGGGGAGCGGTTGGGAGCCAGCGATCCCGAATTGCGAGAGGGATCACTGCAGGATCGGGCCTAAACCAGCAGTTGGACATCCCCGAAGGGTCCCAGATTGGAGAGGGTGCAGGCCGGGCTGAGGGACCCCCCCCCCATGCACTAATTTCATTGCTATTATTCCATGTGTTTCCCAGTTTTCTAGTACATTGTCAATCTGTAACTCACTTGTAACAAACGTTGTCAGGCTACCATTATACATAATAAGACTTATCTCACTTCCCACCTACTCCAAGACCTTCACTAACAAAGCAAGAAGAATTGCAGGCATTTATTGCTTCATATTTATATAACTTTCTTTAACTTGTAACTAAGCTGGTTATTATTTGGACTCTATTTTTCATATTGTACTATGATACTTCTATTACCAATGTCTGTGCAGTTATGATTCTAGGGCAACATAAATGAAAACAAAGATCAATCTGGATTGGAGTAACCTTGGAAAATGATTTGTCCTCTTGCAGCCTAGGAGCCATCCACAAAACAGACAATGTTCCATCTCAGCCTGTCTCAAAAGTCAACATTTTTTTATGAAGACGTATGGATTCCAAGAAGCCCTTTCTTCTCAATGCAGCGTTTCAGAGTATTAGCCAATTTCAGCCCTTTCCCAAAACAACACATTAATCTATATGATAGGACAGGAAGGTGAAGAAAATGTTACCAGGAGAAGAGGTATTCATCTTCCTCTTGTTTGCACTTGGCATCCTATGACATTTTAACCATTAATAAATGGTCCTAACTGGACAGTTAAGAATGTGCATGCCTCTCCCAAGTCCAAATAACTTTTAATTGCAATTCAGAGCAATTAGTGCAAATTGATAAAGTAGAACCTTACAGATAGTATTATCTTGAGTCTGCCCCAGAACCAAAATAGTGCGAAGCACCTGAACCAGTTATCAAGAGAAAGTTCACAATCGCAGATAGCCCAAGGTTATAGAACTTAATAATAACAGGTTATATAATAGTCCTATCAAAACCAATAGAAGTGGATAGTGTCATTCAAAAGGCAGCAGGGACCTACCAAAAATCAACTCCATTTCTTCTGAATTTAGCTTCAGGACATTTTAGAAATCCAGGCCTAAGTGTCAGCTAGGCACCTCATCAAACAAAAAATTGCTTCTCATCCCCCCTCTCCAGGTCTAATAAGACAGAAAAGTAAGGCTGCATGCATCAAACCAACAATGTTAGTCGAAATTATGGCGCAGCGTGATTGTCCCTAATGGAGGCGCAAGCACACGGGGCAGCATGGGTCTGGAATTTTACCCTGTATGACTCCAAAGTATAGTTCAACCATTCTAGAGAAAAATTCACCTATAAAATAAAGTCAGGTATGTGAAGCATGAAATAAATGTGACACGATTTTAACAGTGCTTTGGAGTGAAATGCATATAGTGAGGTCTAATCAGAACAGATGGATGCAGATGAAAAGTCAGATATTTTTCTAAAATATAATCTTTTTATCTTTATATTCACCTTACATAGATGTTTGGAGTTGGGAAAGAGTCATAACACCATAAAGGACAAGAGTTCTCTCACTATTGAGAAAGCAGACCTTGCACAGATAGCCCATCATTGAATAAATCCCAAACTTGGTCATCCTATATAAAAAAAAGCTTAATATGCTAAGTGCCCGGTCGTCCATTCAACCAATCAAAGCATAATATGCTAATGAAATGCTAAGGCCGCTCAACTGCTTGCTATGATGTGCACTGACCACCAAGGGGCAGACAGTTGACCAGTCGCTATGATGTGCACTGACCACCAGGGGGCAGACGCTCTGACCGGTTGGTTAGCTTGCTGCTGGGGTCTGGCCGATCAGGACTGAGGGAGACGGGCTGAACACACCCTGGAGCCCTCCCTCAGTTCTTCCCTGGCTGGCCAACCTCCTGTATCCCTCCCCGGCCCAGATTGTGTACCAGTGGGGTCCCTTGGCCTGGCCTATGCCCTCTCACAATCCAGGACCCCTCGGGATATCAGAGAGCCGGTTTCAGACTAATCACACAGGCCAGGCTGAAGGACCCCACTGGTGCACGAATTTGTGTACTGGTCCTCTAGTCTCAGTATGGTTAAGAACAATGAACGCATGCACCTGCTTAAAGAACAACATAGTATAGATAGGTAGTTACAAAATAGTCATGGTGATGTAAAGTTCAGCATAGGTAATATAGTCAATAATATTGTAATAACTAAGCCTGGTGCGGTTGGGTACTGGAAATATCAGGAGGAAGACTTATTATAAAGTGTGTGATTGTCTAACCACTATGCTGCCCACCTGAAACTAACACAAAATAGTACTGAATGTAAACTGTAATTGAAAAAAATTATGAAAAAAGATTATCTTTTGTAAATGTGCACAACATGCATAACCCTTATGTGTATGTATGTGTTTGTGTGTGTGTGTGTGAGAGAGAGAGAAAGAGAGAGAGAGAGAGAGAGAACGAGAGCACTTTAGCATTAAGCAATTTCTCCACAACCACAATAGCACATACATTTTTATTTTTTCTTTCTCATTCTCTTTTCCACAGATACTGCTTGTTGTTCACTCAGATTCTATTTTCCCTCCCAAAAAGAACTCCATCTACTTTTTTTTTCCATTTGCCTGTGTATTTCAAGGGAGAAAGGTGCCAACCCAAGCCTAGAATGAATTATAGTTGATATAATTCAACTACGGCTGACCCATTTACCTTCCTGGGGATTGATTAAACCTTTAACCTCATCATAGAGCAACAAAGGTTTTAGAGCCTTTTAAATATAATTTTAATGAAATTTCAGGATTTTACCTTAGATTACAACTGTGCACACCCTAACATGAATGCCCAGAGTTGTATACATTATAGTATTAGTCTTTGGTTTAAATCAGTTAAATCAGTTGCATTTCATCTGAATGATCACTTAAATTCATAATTAGTCCCTGAATATTTTCCCAAAAGAATAAATATAAAGTGGTAAGATAGTTTAAACGATCACAAATTTGCAGCCATTATAATGTATTTTTGCTTTTAACTTTTAAAGCATAATATATCAATAAATTTTATGTTCACAATAATAATATTTCACCATGTCATTTATATTCTAAAGTTATTGATTTTTTCCAGAAAAAAATGTCAGCACTTAGGCTCATACCATCATTTAATGACTGCTTTATGACTTGACTACATAGCATATTTTAAAAATGCTTTTAAATTGTAATAGGTTTCTCTTAAAAACCGCCAGTATTTAGCAAAGACACTCAAAGACATCTTAATACACATAAATGCAATTTGAAAATATTTCTGCCTGTGGCAAAAACATAAGCACAGTTTGCAATTTACTCAGAATGGAAACTTTCAAATTATAACTTTTTAAATCGAGAGATTTATAAACTTTCAATTGTTTTGCTTAAAATAAAATTTTATTCATACTTTGTGTTTTGCCATTTCAAAATTTCTCTATTAAATTTTTATGAGGTGACTACATGCAAATAAATAAGATGCATTTAACAATTAAAGAATTTTTCTGCAGACTTTAAAAAAAGTAGAGGAAGATGGTATTACTAGAAATATTGCATTTACAATGAAAAGATGATAAACTTTCCACAAAGATTAACACTAAAAAAAATACAACTTTTTATATATTGGTTGCCATTTAAGTCCACTTTATTTTTTTTTAATGTTCATAAATATCTCATGACTGATTTCATAAAATAGTTGTTTATCTACTTCCTGGTTTCAGGTGACACAAGACACCAGAATATATCCAACAGTGGAGTTCATCTCTTTCAATTTGACTCTACTAACTGCATCTATGCAAGTAGTTAGAAATTGCTCTATAGGTAAAGCAGCCAGTACCCCCTTTCTTCTGTGAAATTCTCATAGTTATTTCTTCATCATTCTTCCCCTTAGAAAACTCTACTTTCCTTTAGAAACCTGGTATATGCTGTGAACCTTATCATTAATCAATTTAAATAATGTTTTTTAATGTGAATTTTACTTCGGAGGTAGAGGGTTAAATATATATATGTATATATATATACACACACACACACACACACACACCACACACACACACACACACACACATATATATATAAAACCACTTCTAGCAAGTTCCCATAGTAAATATAATTAATCTATCATTTTACTGCTTTTACTGGTAAAGGAGCTTTAGTTCCTGTGAGTAAAGCCATACATTAATGTAAGTAGATCAAATATTTAAAAACCTAGACCATTAAACACATGTTTAAAACCATGGTGGCATTTTTGAGTGGAGTGTGCTGTCACAGGCCTGCTCATTACCCTGCCACAGGATGTTTCCGGAGGAATTGCCACATCTCCTTTCACAACAACCATCTCCAAAAGCAGGTGAGAACTTTCTCAACTCATCTGTTCTGTTCTATATTATTTCCTCAGGTAACCCTACCCTAATTTGCCTTTCTGGTCCTTTCTTCTGATACCACTGTAATAACCTGGTTATTATATAACAGGAACGGAGTGAAAGGAAAAACTAAATATAAGCATGCCACTAATACAGCTTTGCCAAAAAGCTGCATTTACCATTCTCCAAGTCTGTTCCCTGCTAATTAATGGGGGGAAGAGACTAGACAAAGGCAATTTATACACATGCCCAGTAAGGTCTGAATGATGTGGGAGGCTAATTGTACGTCAATCACGCCTGAAAACGAGTCAGTGGCCAGGATGGGCTTGGCCACTACAGGGTATGAAATCTAACTATATAAACTTCCAAACAGAGAAAGTTCTCCCCTTCCTCTCTCTCTTGGCTCCAGGGTGCCAGGCCCTCCTGGGACTCCTGCTTCAGGGGCACGTTCCCCTGCACCCCACGTGGTTCATGCCGTGTGGGCTCCACACATGGAGGAAGGGACTTTAATCTGGCTTGAATACTTAACTACCCCCGACTGCAGCCAGGAACAGCAACTCTGGACACTGGCCCTGTTCCTGACTTTGCTGAACTTCCAACTGCCACTCTTTCGGGACTGGCTTAAAGGGCAGGGCACTTTGGACCTGGAGGAATACAACTTTACACAAACAAAGCCTACTCCCACATCCCATCCTCCCATGCGAGTCTTAGAAAATTCATTTTCTGAAGATATCTCAAGAGCCTCAGTCCCACTTGTATCTGGGAAGTCTGGCCCATTAATGTCTCTGGAAACACTTCCTAATCTAAAAAGTGGTTGGTCTCTAGTCTGTTTCAGAATTCAAGGAGTTATTTCCATGGATATACTCCAGCATGTAAAAGTTCCTCAAGAATATGCGTTGTTTGACTCTGATGAAACCAGTTCAAAATGCACAACTTCTAAGGTTATAGGAAATCCAAACATGCTGGAGTCATCTTATTTCTTAGAGCAGGATCCCTAGGATGTTTGGAATCTAAAATGAGTGATGAGTGGTTTTTATCTTTCTAGATACCAGCATCCATAGATAACACCTACTCATAATTATTGTCCCTCAGGGATACAGGCATTTTGAAACTTATCTATGGGTAGTTTCAAATGCTTATAACTATTAAGCCTCATGCAGTCCATTATTTTTTCTGGTTTTCCTCCCCATTTTTTCTCTCTGTGTGTGTCAGGTTTGCATATTCTCTAGTCTACCATGAGGAAGAATACACAAATCCACAGCTTGGACACCTGGCTCCACCCATCCCCACCTCTGCCTCTTCCTACCATATTATGAATAAAGGTCTCAGGAGGTGAGGGATAATAAATATTCTATTTATTGTAGTGCAGCTGTCTTTTCACTATCTTTTTGCCCATGTTTTGCATTGGGAAACAATTCCTTGTCATGATGAATGAAATGGGCTTTCCCATCATGCCACTGCTTATTGGCTGTGCAGCGTGACTAAATGTCTTCAAGCCCTAATTTCTTCATCTATAAAAAGGAGATGCTATTACTACCCCACACTGTTATTGGGAAGATTAAACAAGACAACGCTGATAAAGAGCTGGAAGAATTACTGACACATGGTAAGCACCCAATACATTATCTAGAGAAGCCATGTACAGAACTCAAAATGCAGCCCATCTTTTCCTTTTAAGAGAAATGTCAAGATGCTTTTTTTTTCAAAGGCAGCAGCTTCTGGGTTCCCCATGTTCTTTGGAGTGCAACAGTAGATGGAAAGGGGCTCTCTCAGGAAACAGTGTCTATGCTTTTCACACTTTTATTAGTTTTCGAATTCTTGACTTATCCAAAACAAAAACAAAAAACCACACACGTAAGAACAGAATTGCATGTCACAGGTTAACACGCCATCTGTAATTCTGGCATTTGGAGTGAACTATATACAGAAGAACTTTCTCTATCCTTCGTTTACTGTTTGATTCCACTTTGTTTCCCTTTCTGACCAGAAATGTAGGTCTCTGAATGAAAGTGCTGAACTATAGCAAATAAAAATGAAATGATAACCTGAAAGGCAAACAGGAGCTATCAGTCAAATTTCTTTTTAAAATAGAGTATTTATTTCAGGCTACTTGTTGGTAACAGCAGGGGAGAATATCTTGACTCCAGCACAATTTTTTTTTTTTGTCTGATACAAAGAGCTTGCCCTATCTCTACTATAATTGAAAGGAGAGAGAGAAAAAAAATCCTTAATTTAAATTGTACTCCTTTTTAATGGAAAGAGATTAGTAACATTTCCCTTCATTTTGATTTCTGATGCTCCATTATTCCCCTGGTTTGCATTTAAGATCAGTCTACCTTTAGGCTACAAATTGTCTTTGGTCCCCAACAGGATTGTCAGCCCTTAATTCTTAAATGAATCTTGTAGGAAAGCGTAGGGGGGAGTGTACTCTGAAACAAAAAGGCCCCATATTTTTCACATTAAAACCTTCCTTTATTTTCATGCTTCTTTGGGAACTAAGAGCTCTAGAACGGATGGAGTCTCCAACTTTTAAATACAGCGAAACGGGAGACTTTCTTCCCAGGGAGTTCAGGGGGGAACTGGCAGCCAGGGGACCCTCAGTGCCATAGCCAATGCTACCACAGGCTGTAACTGCCCATTGTAACTGAATAGCAACAAGTTTGGAAAAATAGAAAAGCAATAACTAGAATTCTCCTTCCCAGGGAGTTCAATTAATTCAATTGGGCATTCAGTTGCTACATTTTTACCAGAGCTGGAGTCTCTAACCTTATTTCAATGAAAATAAGTAGAATACCATTAATTTCCTTTTGGCAGTACATTTGATTGTGTGAAGAGGTTTGCAGGCTTCAGCTTGTAACCTATTTCCCTTGATATATGAACATTATTTTCCCCTTATTTTAATGCAGAAAGCTTAAGGCTAAGGTGCCAAAATTGTCTTTTATTTCCTATTTTTTTTCTTTTATTTCTCCAAGTGAATACCATAATCAAAACGTGAAAATGGCAATTTTTCCCCTGACAAACTTCTGATTCTACATTAAGCAGATTATCCCCTGTCCCTTTCTTTTCCCCATAAAACACAAGTAAATGTGGTCTGGGTTGTTGACCGTGAGTGATAAACACTGCGCACTTAATTATATTCAAATGCTTTAAGGCATTAACTGAATTTCCTTTAGGGAAAGAATTCACTGATGGAATACTCTGAAGTCTTAGAAATTGTGTTGTAGAACACTAATAACATAAAAAGATTGCCATATATAAAGTGGGAGGGAAGGTTATAAAATGTCATCTAGTCTCTAATCACATTGGTCTTACCTCTTCATCTGCATCATTCTACTATTATTTCCTAATTCCCTACACTTCAGAGTCCATGTTCCTTAAACACTAGGTGGCCCCTGATTGGCCTAGCCAGCCCTCCCCCCGTTCCAGTCCCTGTCTCCCTAATAATATCAAGCCGGAAGTGGCCTATGACATTTCTGATTTTGCTTTTCTAATTAAGAGGAATCACATTTCCCCACCATTTCTCACTCATCACCCCCACCCCCACCCCAGCCCTTCATCTTTTCTTTGACCTTTTGGAAGTTAGAATTGGAGCTGCAACAGACATCTTGCTACTATAAAGAAACCGCCTCAAGAGCAATCATGTGTTATTAATTGTTTAGCAAGCAGCTTTCCATACAGGAGGTGGTGGGTGGGATGAGGAACCTCATATGTTGCATTTGCTGACTTCCTTATGCAAATACCATGTTCATTTTAAAGGAAGCAATGTAACATCACTTAATATCAAGTTAAGACTATATGTGCAATAATATATATGTATTAGCGATATATATCTTTACCACAGTTTAAATAAATAATATTAAGTGAAATGTAGTAAAATAATTAGAAAGTGATGAGTTTAGAGTATTTGTTACCTTTTTAAAAATAATTTAAGTGTTCAAAATTTTTAATTTTTAAAAATACCTGCTTTACAACCAGTTCACAAATTCCTGAAAATTTAGGACATGGCACTGATGACTTTTAGCACCCCTGCTAAAATCTGTCTACTCCAAACTTTGTGTTATGTCAAAAATAAACTTAGGTGTGATTAAGCTACATAGCCTAGTTTTTTGTTACTTGCAGACTAGACATTCCTAACTGATACACCCACCAAATATATCCACCAAACTCGTTTCTGCCTCAGTTTTTGTTTTTGTTTGTTTGTTTGTTTGTTTTTTGCTAAATTCATCCCTTTGCTGAGGACACTTCCCCATAGCCAGGACCCCCAATATTTATGAAGCTGGAGTTCTAGCCCGAAGTCATCCTCCCAGAAAGGGCTCCCCTAACCACCTTAGCATTGGGGAAATAGTGTTCCAGGTAGAATAAAGAGTAGATGTCAAAGGCCCAAAGTGGGGAACTTAAAGAGGGCCACTATGAACTAGCTTCTGTCCTCCCAATGTGACTGAATGTGGAAATAGGGTCTTTAAGAGGTAATTGAGGATAAACGAGGTTAAATAAGCATGGGGTTCTAATCCAATAGGACTGGTGGCCTTTTAAGAAGAGGAAGGGACATCAGAGATCACTCTCTCCGCCATCAGAGAACGCAGTGAGCAGCGGGCTGTATGCAAGCCGGGAAGAGGGGTCTCCGCAGATCCTGGCCATGCTAGCACTCTGATCTCGGCCTCCAGCCTCCAGACTGTGAGAAAATGAATGTATGTTGCTTAAGCCACTTAGTGTCCTATATTTTGTTATGGCAGTCTGAGCTGATTAATGCCGATTTTGATACCAAGAAGTGAAGTGCTGATATAATAAATACCTAAATATGTGGAAGAGGCTTTGCAACTGCATAATGGGTAGAGGCTGGAAGTTTTGAGTCTCATGCCCTATATATCGATATTTAAGGTGAATTTGGTGAAGTTTCAGATGGAAATGAAAAACATGTTATTGGAAACTGGAGTAAAGGTAATCCTTGTTATAAAGCAGCAAAAAACTCGATTCAACTGTTCTAGTGCTTTGAGGAAGGAGAACTGTGAGCAATGGAATTGGGTATTTAGCTGAGCAGATTTCTAAGCAAAGTGTTGAAGAAGTAGCTTGGTTCCTCCTGACTGCTTATAGGAAGAGAGAGAGAGAGAGAGAGAGAGAGATTGAGGAACTATAGTTTCGCGGGGGGCGGGGGGGGAATCAGAACTTGAAGACAGAAAATTCTTACTCTTCATATCACAAAACAATTAGAAAGATTATTTTGAAGAGAACACTAAAGGTGTGGCTGAGCAACCATTCGATGAAGTGATCAGGAGTGCAACCCGTGGACTTCATCAACCATCTCAGCAGAAACCAGGGAGGGAGAGGAAGTTATACCAGGAAAGACACTGCCAGTTTGAACTAACGGGGACACAGAATGCGGAATGGAATGAAGGAAGGCTGGCAGACTTCTTGGATTCTACAGGACCAGATCATAGTGCTTTTAGACTATAAACATATATTATTCTTCAAGGAAAGTGAAAAGGATTTCCAGGGCAATTCAGAGGTCATCAGGCTGCCACTCCCACCAGAGGCTCAGTGTGCAGGGCTGTTTCCTCTCCCTAGGTTTCAAAGGGTGCCATGGCTCGGGTTTCCTGCAGGGCCAGAATGACCTTGCCCAGTGCCTCAGGAGTGAGGCTGACCTTGCAGAGAGCTGTGTGGGCAGGGCCCTTGCAGAGCTATGAAGGTGATACTGACACTCCAGTGGGCATGGATGGCAGGACTTCCAGCCAAAGAGCTGTCTTGCTAGTGTTTGGACTTGCTTGGGCCATGTCCTCCTTTCTTCTGCCAATCTCTTCCTATTGGAATGGCAATGTCTTCCCTGTGCCTGTTTCATCACTGTACACTATAGGCACACAATGTGCCTGCGTTCTCAGGTTCATAGCGGGAGAGGACTTTTATCTCTGGATATATCATACATCTAGTCTACCCAGGTCATATTTAGATGATCTTTACATGAGACTTTGGACTTTAGAGTTCATGCTGAAATGAGTTAAGGCTTTGGGGGCTGTGAGGAAGGAGTGAATGTAATTTATATCTGATAAGGGTATGAATTTTGAGTGGGGCCAGAGGCAGAATGCTATGGACTGAATTGTTTCCCCCCAAATCCATATGTGAAAGCCCTAACTTAATGGGACTATATCTGGCGATAGGGTCTTTAGGAGGTAATTAAGTTTAAATGAAATCATAAGGATGAGGCCCTCATCCTATAGTATTGTGTCCTTCATATCCTCTCTTTGCCTTGTGTGAACACGCTGAGATAATAGCTGTCTGCAAGCCAGGAAGAAAGCTCTGACCAAAACTCATGCTGGTCACCCTATTCTCACATTTCCACCCTCCAGAGCTGTGCGAAAATAAAGACCTGTTATTTACATAATCCCAATCGATGGTATTTTGTTATGACAGCCGAGTTGACTAATACAAGAGCATTGCATCTGAAGAAATAATATGTAAGGAGGGATCCACAGTACACAAGGTTGCTGACCAGAGCAAGGATCTGGCTTTGGAGGATAAAGCTAAGAGTTTGGAGTTTATTTAAAGAACACTGTGCAGCCAATGAAGTATTTTAAAAAGAAAAAACAGAAGTTGAATTTGGTTGCTTGGTTTGTTTGTTTGTTGTTGTCTTTTAGAGATCTTAAAGTGGGATAAACATTCCCATTCAAAGAGTTTTTAAGTGTATTTTCTGCATTGTCACTACTTCATGCTTCATTCATTAGCAGTGGTTTTTTTTTTGTTGTTGTTTTTTTTTAGAGATCATCAAGTGGGATAAACTTTCCCATTCATAGAGTTTTTAAGTATTTTCTGTATTGTCACTACTTCATGCTTCATTCATTAGCAGTGGTTCTCAACCTTCCTAATGCTGCGGCCCTTTAATACAGTTCCTCATGTTGTGGTGACCCCCAATTTCATTGTTACAAATTGAACATAATTAAAGCATAGTGATTAATCACAAAAACAATATGTAATTATATATGTGTTTGCTGATGGTCTTAGGCAACCCCTGTGAAAGGGTCGTTCGACCCCCAAAGGGGTCGAGACCCACAGGTTGAGAACCGCTGCATTAGAGGGTCAAGTTGCTAAATCTCAGCTGAGTTCTACAAAGAATCCAAGTGAACCCCATTGACCGTGGGAAGGTCACAGAGAGGATCTCAAATCTGCCACAGCTTTTTAAATGATGTGAAAATAAATAGATACACTTGGCACATACAACCAGCACACTTCCATGCTGAAGTCACATGCTCATACTTCTTCTAAACATTGTCAAGAGTTACACAAAACTCCAGGCTTGCAAAACTGACTATCTCCTGGGTATACTCTTTCTCTGCCATTCCCAATGTATACTTTTAAGGTTAGAAGTTACTGCTACTGTGTGTGTGTGTGTGTGTGTGTGTGTGTGTGTGTGTGTGTGTGTGTCCAGTGAGGAGATACAGCAGCATAAAAATTAACAAGTAGAAAGAAAGAGGATCTTTCCAAATATCATGCATGTGCTAAGTGTATCAGTGATTTGCTAGGCAAAAGTTGTCCTCACGTTTGAAAAGCCTATCAGCATAATAGGTTAAGAACATGTATGTCTATCTTTTTTTCTAAGGAATAATGCATATTCTGTGTGGTTTAACAAGGAAGAATTTACCTAGCCAGCCGAGGCTGAGGTTGATGTGGTCTGTGGTACACAGGGATGTGGTTGATGAACCCCGTTTCAGAACCGCATTCCATTCTCTTTAGATGGGACTGGGGATCGCCTCCTCCACCGTGTGTGGGAACATGCATCACATGCTAAACCTCAGCAGGCCTCTTCTTTGCACAAATTGCTTTTTCGTATGGCTCATCCTGAATTGGCTGCAGTTCATGTTGCTCCATATTCCAGTGGTTACAGTTAGAATTACAGTGGCATTTCCTCAGTTTTGTTAACAACAGAGTGCCTGAGGCTTGTGTTCAGTTGCTATGATAGCAGATCCACCAGGGCAAATATAAGTTTTCATAAGCAACCTCTTCCAGGAGAGTCTGGGGACCACAGACCCAGAATACAGTCTGAGCAATACACTCTCTTCCTTTCCTCCTCATTTCCACCAGTAATTATAAAACCATACAAGGTAAATGCTCTTTGTCAAAGAATATTCTTCATTGCAAAAATACTTTTAACATATTTATCCCTCCAAAGCCATCCAGGAAAATTGGATTCAATTATTTTTCTAATTTTAACACCCCAGATACAGAGGCAGATTCTTTGGCACTCATGTCCAATAAAAACGTGGCCTAACAGATATTTTTCAAGAGACACTTGGAGTTTAAATTGGCAGTAAGTTTTCTAAAAGGTTTTCCTTTTTATGTTAAATTAGAGGCCCAGTGCATGAAAATTCATGCACTGGAGGGGGGGCGGTCCCTCAGCCTGGCCTGCCCCCTCTCACAGTCCGGTAGCCCTTAGGGGTGGGAGGCAACCCAGCGATCAGGGGAAGGCGACGCCCCATCACACCTCTGCTGCTGCCACTGCCGGCAGCGCAAGCCTGGGCCGGCCCTGGTTACCTGAGCCTCAGGTGGCCCTGGTTACCTGAGCCTTGGGTGGCCCTGGGCGGCTGGGGGGCTGAGGGGACTTGGGGACTCTGGAGGCAGGTGCGCGGTGT
>NW_005369942.1:6344815-6349924 GCF_000412655.1 Myotis brandtii
AATTAGCATATTCCCTCCTTATTGGCTGTGGGTGCCGCCATCTTTGAGGGTGGGGCAGTCAATTAGCACATTCCCTCTTTATTGGCTGTGGGTGCCGCCATCTTTGCGACAGCGTGAGGGTCAATTAGCACATTCCCTCTTTATTAGATAGGATTGCCTTGCATATTTTTAAAATATTTTTTTCAATTTAAATAGTCAGCACTGCAAGCACATCATACTATAATAAATGACTTGAGGAAGAGTCAACCCCCAAGACTTCATGTGCTAATTTATACAATCTGAGAAATGGAGAGAATCCTCACTAATAACCAAGGAGAAAAACACACATGTAAATACACAAGCACAGTTTCAATTACCTGGCATTGAAAACAAACACACTCATAATACTTTGGTGTTTCCTAGATAGTTTCTTTTTCTTTTGTTCAAATATGAATTGACCATTATGTAGCTAGATTTACAAATAACACAATCTGCCAGTTTGGAAGGAAAATAATGTTATAGAAATGGCTCAAGAGTTCCCTTTTCACTCCCTTGTAAGATGACTTCAGATAGGAATACTGACTTTTTGAGCTATGCCTTTACTTCTGTCTACTCTTTCAGTAGCATTCATTTGAATCCTATTTCTGGAGTTAATTGAAGAGGCAGCTTGCCTGAAAAATGAAAAACAAAACAAAACAAAAAAAACTCGCCAATGTGGGAAAGTCAGTAGAGGAAAAAAGGTATAAATCTTTAGCTCTGTAATCAAAAGCCTTAAATAATGTTAATATCTCAAGTACCTAGGTTATATCACAACTCCAGTGTATTTCTGATAATGAATAGATTACAATGATTAATCTCATGTATCAATTATATTTGAATTCTACCATTCAAGTCCACTAAATCATTGAGAATTGTTGAAGCCTTGAGATTACAAAGAGCAAATAATCATCATTATTCTTAGCCTATTATTATCCACCATATTTGAGCCCCTGATACATGGCAAGCTACATCCTTACACTGTGGTCTCTTTAGTTATAATAGCTACTACTATTTACAGCACCATGATGTAAATATTATTTTTATTTTACATTTGAGGATGCTACTGAGATCTTGGCCCTCAGAGTCCTCAGGCTGTCAAGAACTGACAATGACGTGCTATAAGTTGGTCATATTCAGATATTATAGAAAATTTGTTTTCAATGTTTAAAATATTTAAAATTAAATACAAAATTATTTAATATGTTGGGTTTTGTCAAAAGCCTTTTCAGCTTCTATTGAGAAAGATCACTTGTTTTTTGTCCTTCATTCTGTTAATATGTTGTATCACATTAATTGATACTGCTATATTGAAGCATCCTTATTCATGGGTAATATGCACCTTCTATGCTTAGTTTCCTGAGATATCAAGAATTAGCTGAAATGCATCAGATTGCATAGTGTCAGAAGTGGGGATGAAATATGTCTGTGGAGCGAAGCGATTTGAGGAGTAAGGATTTTATTTTACAAAGTCTGGAAGTCCCAGTCAAATAGACATAAGTACATAAGTAAATCTATTTCTGGGTTTTGTTTTACATTTTTAATCTATCTTCTTATTTAGTAGGTTCATGTGCAGCTCTTGGGCTTACATTCCTCAGTGAAAAGCCTCTCATGGACGAACTAGACGTGTTTATGGGTAACTTCTGTGAAGTTAAAGCTTTATTTTGAAAGAAGAGTCAAGTTGTCAGCTCAGTTAGCAACTGGGAAAAGGGGATTTTATGGCACTTAATAACATGTTATCGATGTAAGTGGAGAGGAACCTTGAAATGTGGCTAAAAGTAGTGTTTATATTATTATCCTAAGAACCAGATGCCACAGAGCATCTCTTCTGCTTCTGTGCTAGTTTTCTGGCTTCAACTTCAAGACAAGATTGTCTGAATTAGAAGTATAGCCAGAAAACAAAAAACAGATGAATCATCAAAAACCTCACCCAGACATAACACAGGGTAGGTTGCACTGTAGCTATCTATTAAGAACGATAAGATTAGCTACATTGCCTTTGATAACTTTCATAATATATTTAAATCCTGTGACTATGCAAGACTATAACCTTTGTTTCATGTCCTTTGAGATGAGTGAGTCAACTTTCTCTAAAACAATGCCTCAAAAACTGGTGTCTGATAAATTTTCAAAATCACATAGCACTGTATTTTTTTTAAAAAATGTCTTCATACTGACACTGGAATTCAAAAATCAGGTTTAGAACTGCAATTGCCTTGCCGCTCTGATCAAATTGGGCACTAGGAGAATCAGCTCAAAATCAAGAAAAAAATTCTAATTTAATTATTATGATGATCCCTGTAAATATGCCTTGAAAATGAAATAAAAAATAGATCTTCCGTTTAATTTAATGTACAAACGAGAAAATAAACACAGTTATCCATTAAGGCTGATCACATCATGTTGATATAAATGCAGTATTTAACTATTTAAGGCATTTTTCAGCTCCTGTCATGGAGATTGTATTTCCAAAGGGTACATACAGGGGTTTTCTCTACACTAACCACAGCGTGAGACAATTTAAATGGATTAATGACTGGTTTCTCACAATCCAAACCCAGAATACCTTGGTTCAATTTAACACTATGGTATAATATGTCATAGTTCAGTTGTTAGGCTGGTAGGAACATTAACTCTGTGCTTAATATAATGCCAAATTAACTTTTATAAATTTAGATACTGTACTCTTAGAAATACTCACCTCAATATCTTGTTAGCATTTTACTGCTACCATACATTTTGCAGATGGTTAAAAGGCACAAAACACAGGATCTTTTCTCCCTTGGACATAAAAATCCAAATTTGTGTTGTGTATTTCTCTAATTCCTGACAATTGAATATAATTATTTCCTTAGCAAAAAAAAGAACAATGAGAAATATTAAGGGCCCTGCTATCATGTGCTTCTGTATGCTTAGCATGTGAAATACCATGAAAGGCCATAAATTATTGTTATCATATCTAATGATACTGCAAAGCTTAATTACTGCCATTGATGTGAGCACATAATACCAGATCATTTTCTCTTTGTCTATGTTCTTTTTCCATTTAAAGACTAAACCATGCTGTCCTTTACCCTTTGGCCTCAATTTTTTATTTTTGGCTGCAAAAACTAAAGACCTGTTTCACAATCTAGATCTGTTCAAAATAGTTTAAGCCCATCCCAAGACTTTTAGAATGGCTAATAGGTTGGGAGAAACCTTTTGTCCAAATAATTTAAATGCAAAATTAAAAATCGAGTGTACTATTGATTCTCTTAGAATGCCACTTCTAAATGCAAAGAAGTACTTCATCAAGTACCTTATGCCTTTTATCACAGATGAGCCTTTTAATCATATATTGATTGGTTGAAATCCTAGTCCTTTTTTGTATATATATAATTGCATATCTATTTTCCTATTGTTATAACTTAGTCTTCCTTCTAAAAATCATACAACGTGACTCTAGATGAACAAGTTCATGTGATTTCCAAAGACAAATTAACTTTACAAAAACATGAAAGTCACAGGGAAAATATTCCCTCACTGTATCCTAGTTCATTCCACTATATCCTGGTTCATGTACAAATGCATGCCCCCTTTAAAGGTAAAAATGCTGGCAGGTGGCCAGTATTAACTTGTTATTTGTATTGTAATATTCCTTAATGAATACAGGCATAGTGTCAGCAATATATTTCTACTGTTTAAAGTTGAAAGATTAAAATATGAAAGTCAAATACACACATAATAATGCATCTCATAAAATTTAATAGCACTAATTTAATATTTTGGACAACATTGTTTTCCTGAAACTAAATAAGAGCTTATTTTATAGACTAATACAATATCATGATGAATCAATCAGAGAATGTATAGCAAAATTTATACCATAAAATTATTTTTAAAATTTTTATCTCAAAAACTTTTCATTGAGAATGTACTATTACACTTACTGCTGATGAACCACTATACAAGTCAGTACCCACAGACAGAATTCATGCAATGCAAATATAGTACTAAATGCTAAGGCACAGATCTTGTGAGCTCAGCATAACTAATACTTCTCTAGTCATTCTTTCACTGCATCTCACTGTTCAAAGTAATGTGAAACCTTCTTTTGTAAAACTCTTCCTGGAGCTCTTTGTGGAACTCTTTGGACTTCCTCTAGCTCAAAGACATTATTCTTAGATCAAATATGACTCTATTCTTTTCTCATTAGTCTGTCACAATTACTCTGTTACACTATGCTATTGGGGGGAATGGGGAGTATTAAATCAAAGCCTGAATTAACTGAATAACTTCTCGGCCATTTCTGAGATGTGGCCTTCAGCCACGATGGCTCTGATAACTTCAATCATCATAATTATATGCCAGAGAATGAGTTGATCAAAGGGCAGAAAAGAGGCATAATTTCTCCTTTCTAAGAAAGCTTTCTAGAAGCACCAATTGGCATTTTGTTTATAACTCATTGGCAATTTTTTCTATGAGCTCTAATATTTCAGCTACTTAACCAGAACTACAGTCTTTTTTTAAATATATTTTTATCATATATTTTATTATCACCAGAGGTAAAAATATTAGTAACTTTTATTTGAGGCTTTCCCTAATGGAAGCATGTCCTTTAATATGCAAGGGACATGCGGTGTTTTGTGCTTATAACAGTTTTAAGGGAGTCTGGGAACTACAGTCTTTTGAGCTGTGTACCTGTGTCCACTTAATATCTGGGATCGTGTTACAAAGAGAAAGGGAAGAATAGATATAGGGAAGGACGTAAGTCTGTGCCTCAAAAAGTTTTATGTGTGAGGATTAATTTACTTAATAAAAGCCCTTATTTTTTAATGTGTTGCTTTCTTTTAATATTTTGTTTATATATACTGAGTGGCCAGATTATTATGACCACCTGATGTTTGTAGGCAAATTAGCTATAATTTCGCGCTGAAGTTGCTAGAGGGCCAGACCATTTTAAATAGGGAAGAAGGTTGTTTACCACGACAGTAGAAGTGATTTTTTTCTGAAGATATGGGTAAACAATGCGATTTAACAGCCTTTGAACGTGGGATATATTTGAACATGAGTGGCCAGATTATTATGACCACCCCATCAGTACTTCGTTGGGCC
>NW_005369942.1:6350091-6368148 GCF_000412655.1 Myotis brandtii
GATACTTAGGTATGTTGTGCTATTCAGACGTTGTTCCACACGAATTAAAGGACCTAAATCATGCCAGGAAAACATGCCCCAAACCATAACACTGCCCCCACCAGCTTGAAGGGTTGTACTCATGCATGTGGGGTGCATGCTTTCATGCTGTTTCCGCCAAATTCTCACTCTGCCATCTGCATGATGCAACTGGAATCGTGATTCATTGAACCACATGACTTTTTTCCAATGCTTGACTGTCCAATCCTTGTGTTCCTGTGCGAATTGGAGATGTTTTATTTTGGTAACTGCAGACAGCAAAGGTGTTCGAACAGACCTTCGGCTGCTTTGCTGATACTTGCTCCATGGCTCCCAGCGCCAACAATCATCCCATGTTCAAAGGCTGTTAAATCATGTTGTGTACCCATATCTCACTTCTACTGTCGTGGTAAACAACCTGCATCCCTATTTAAAATGGTCAGGCCCTCTAGCAACTTCAGCACGAAATTATAGCTAATTTGCCTACAAACATCAGGTGGTCATAATAATCTGGCCACTCAGTGTGTGTGTGGTGTGTGTGTGTGTATACTCTAGAGGCCTGGTGCACAAAATTTGTGCACAGGAGTGTGTATGTCCCTCAGCCCAGCCTGTACCTTCTCCAATCTGGGATCCTTCGAGGGATGTCTACTGGAATCGGGCCTAAACAGGCAGTCCGACATCCCTCTCACAATCCAGGACTGCTGGCTCCCAACCGCTCGCCTGCCTGCCTGCCTGATTGCCCCTAAATGCTTCTGCCTGCCAGCCTGATCACCCCCAAACCACTCCCCTGCCAGCCTTATCAATGCCTAAATGCTCCCCTGCTGGCCCAATTGCCCCTAACTTCCCTCCCCTGCCAGCCTGGTCACCCCTAACTGCCCTCCCCTGCTGGCCCAGTCACCCCTCAACTGCCCTCCCCTGCAGGCCTGGTCACCCCCAACTGCCTTCCCTTACAGGCCTTGTCCCTCCCAACTGCCTTCCCGTGCAGGCTATTATATTTTGGGGGGACACCCTATATACATATATATTGGTTTTGATCACAATTTCTTTAAAAACATTTTTTAAAGAAATCTCAAACTTTTTTCCCCATTTAGGCAGACTGATTGACACTACAAGTGACTTTTCTAATCACATCCAATTTTCAGAGCCATTTCTCACTCAGATATACGTGCACAGTGTAATAATGAAACCAGTGCTTGCACTAGTGTAAGATATTTCCAAAAGTCTACATGTTGTTATATTAGAAGATAGAGAAAAACAAATACTAACTGAAACATCAGAGCAAAATAATCTGTCGAGGAAAAATAGAAAAAACAGCTTCTCTAGGCTTTGAACAGAAAGAAGGCAAGCACAAACCACCTCACCTCCCTTGCTTATTAAAGGACATACTTCCACTAGGGAAAAGCTCACATCAAAAAGTGCTATTTGCCTGGCCAGCATGGCTCAGTGGTTGAGAATCAACCTATGTACCAGGAGTTCATGGTTCGATTCCCCGTTGGGGTATATGCCTGGGTTGAGGGCTCAATTCCCAGTGTGGTGTGTGTGTGGCGGGGGCGGGGGGTGGGGGGTGCAGGAGGCAGCCTATCAGTGATTCTCTCTCATCATTGATGTTTCTATCTCTCTCTATCCTCCCTTCCTCTCAGAAGTCAATAAAAATATAGTTTAAAAAATAAAATAAAAACTACTATTTTATACTCTTGTTGATAATATAAGAAAAATAATTAATACGTAAAGAAAGAATATAGTTCTGGTTTAGTAGCGGAAATATTTGTGCTCACAGAAAAAAATTCCATTATTTAAACTTTTTACAAATGCCTAAATGTGGTTTTTCTTTTTCCCAATTCAGTATATAGTGTCCAGCCTATCATGAATGCAAACTGTCTGTTTCCATAACGCATTCCCTTTTGGAGCAGGGTTTGATGTTTAAGGATATTTGACACTGGTCACTACCCTTGATTTTGACCCAGATTAAAGAAATAGTCAGTTCTCATTAAGGTCTTTTCATAGGTGAAATAGTGAATTACCACCCGTACAGCCCTTCTCCAAAGAGCTGTGAGATATACATATGTATATAAGGACTGGAATTTCTGATGATAAACATGAAGTCAACACGTCACTGTATTTCTTTGGTGTTGGCCGCTTGGGAAAGTTCTCATTACAGAGTGACAGCCACAGGCCATTTTCCCTGTTAAACTCAGAAGAAAACTAAGCTACTTTGATCCAATCCTTTTGAAAAGATAAGACTGGTGTTATGGCTAAAACCTCAGCTGACAGATTTCAAATAGGACCACAGTTTGAAGCTCTGGGGTTTAAGAGAAAGAACAAAGAGCTTCTGTATCTGCTCGCAATGGAGCAGCTCACTTAATGAAATAAACTGCATGGAACCCACACCCTTCTCATAAAGTCAGGCATCCTTTACTTTCACTAAACAGTCTTCATTGCTTGAGCCAGCTATCATTAGGAACATGAATGGCACTTGAAAAATCACCTCTACCTCAAAGCTCCCTTTGTGAACTATCTCACAAATGGCATCCCATCACTGACCTACAATAAAATGCTGAAGGTAACCCAGCCACCATTTGTTGTATGCACTCAACGTTATGAAAAAAATGTGTGGCTTGGGTTTTTAATGAAGTCTCAGGCTCATCCACTCTCTGAGCAGGCCTGTGAATCTCACTGATTCCTGGGGGAGATATAAACCCTCCAGGAAAGTTCTCACTCTTCTTTTCCAGCCAGGGCTCTACCCTGGGCCCTTGATCACCTCTGACCCCAGGCGTGGATTAATCACGACACTAATAAAGCTTGAGCTTTAGGGCCTCTCATCTAACTGTTTTTCATAATTTTATATTATTTTCATAGATGACACACACCCTATTTTATAATCTTTTTTAAAACAATGTTTAAAATATTTTTATTGATTTCAAAGAGGAAGGGAGAGAGAGAGATAGAGGCATCAATGATGAGAGAGAATCATTGATCAGCTGCCTTCTGCATACCCCACACTGGGGATCGAACCTGCAACCCAGGCATGTGCCCTGACCAGGAATTGAACCCTGACCTCCTGGTTCATAGGTCAATGCTCAATCACTGAGCCATGCTGGCCAGGCGCTATTGTATAATCTTAAAGCCACACAAAACCTAGGTTTGCCAAGGAGATTCATATGTATGATATGAAAACAAAATCAAACTGAAGGTTTTGCTCCTTGAACTTAAATGGAGGTTGGAGAGAGCCATGAGAAGTCTGTACAATATCCATGCAGAATATTGAAAGAAGTATGCCCAATTACATCATTGAAAGGATGATCCTAGCTCCCACCTGTCACTCCCTAGCTCCTTCTTTGCATACTTTATGACACTTGTAACTAACTAGCATTACATACATATAGTTATTTATCTTCTTCCTCCCCACCTGTAAGGTCAGCTCCAAATGGGGAAGGATGGACTTTGCATCTTTTTACCACTGAAATTCCAGCACCTAGAATAGTGGTCACTACATAGGCTAAGGTCATCATATAGCTTACTGTCCAAATAGGGACACTTTTAGAAATAAATGGGACTGTTATTAATATTTATACCAGGATCAAATGTAAACTGTGGCAGCTTCAGGAAGCTGGAAGCAAAGTCCCCCCATCCTAAGGCTACAGTGAATTGATTGCCAGTGAGGTAGAGTAAGTGAGAGAAAATTACTTAATGTTAGATAGCCCTATCCTTACTTACCATCCCCTGGGGTCTGGAATAAAGCATCTTGATCTTTTAAGGCTGGGAGGAAACCTGTTAATTGGGAAACTCTCTTTAGTCCACCCTAGTCATCCAATAAGTCAGCGTTCTCAACTAGGAGCTACTTAAGCCACTGCCCCAATCTTACCCAGGGATAACTGGCAATATCTGAAGACATCTTTGCTTGTCACAACCAGGTAGGTGCTACGGGCATCTGATATCTAGAGGCCAAGGATACTGCTAAATATCCTATGATGCAAAAGACAATCCCAACCCCAACAAAGAATTATCTGGCTCAATATGTCAGTAGTGCTGAGGTCTAGCAATTATGAAGAAACCAAAAAACAAATGCCCAAGAAAACAGTTATTCCCGTTCATTTGCAAATCAATTAATGGCTCAAAGAAGTAAAGGAAAGGAGGGTTCAGTGGGGATGGATGAAACACTTTTACCTAATATCCAGCCTGTGCTACATATTTCGTGTTATTTCGTCTCATCCTCACAATAGTCATCTGTGGTCTCAGTATCCCTGTTGTATGAATGTCTGGACAGTCTGTGGCTTGCTTATCCAGACCAGAGATTAAAACCCATATCTTACACATCATATCTAAAGCTCCTTCCAAAAAAAACTACCTTAGTTCTCTATTTATGTGAACTCCTTTTGCTTCTTTGTATTCATTTATTCACTTATTTAATTCAACACATTTATTTTGAGTATATTCACAAAATGCAAGGCACAAACCTAGGCCCAGGGAAAACAACTTTGAACAAAACAGTGCCTGCCTTAAGGGAATTTAATTGCACTTAAAAACAAAACAAAAAACTTGCTTAGATATTCATTTCCTCCTCCCTGGGAACTGAGCCATTATCCAGCCATTCACCCTGAGAGCACCAGCTGGCACAGGGTGCTGAGAGGTGCTGGGAAATCACTGTGTAACTCTCTACAAATTATTTTTGCTATGTTATGTTGTTTTGAAAATGTTATGATGTTAAAAGACCGAGGTAAACCGTTTTAGAATTTTCCCACAAGAATCAGACTTAGAAAAATAAGTTACTGACAGTGCCACTGTTTTTTTATGCAGAGTAAATTTTAAGGCAGCTTTGAGCTGAACGATTAAGAGGAATGAACCCACTAGGTTAAAGAAGTATGAATAATCAGGGTAACCTAGGGAAAAAAAACAGGGCAACCAACATGGAAAAATGATTCTGTTTTCAGCAAAAAGAGGAACCACATAATTCTATCATATAAGTAGTTATCCTTAGAGGTCAACATCTGAAGAACAGGACACATATCATGAAAAAACTTTTTATTTTTTGCTTTTTCTGAGTTAAGTAAAAGGAAACAGAATAGGTCTTCTGAATTGGAACCGTAAGTCTAAATTCCAGTTATAATTCTTATTACATTCACTTATGTGCCTATTATGTGGCTTCTCTCTAAAATAAAGAAAGGAATATATAATATCAAGTGAGAATAGTCCTATAAAGTTAAGGTGGGACAGAGAGTCATAGGAGATTCTATTTTTGATGAGGTGTTCATGCCTTTGCACTCCGATAAAGCAACATTTGAACAGAGACTTAAAAGAAGGAGTGAGCCATGTTAAAACATCTGGCTATGACCCTGATGTTTACCTCTCTTTCAATATTCAATCATTCATTCATTTCACTCGTTCAGGCAGCCCATTTTTATGGAGTGCTTACAGTATGACAGGAATAATACTAGGCACTGAGGGTAAAGAGTGAAGAAATAAAGAGGGGTCCCTGTCCTCATAAATCTACCGTCTAGCAGGGACAACTGACGCTCAATAAGAGCAAAGCTAGTCATGAAAGAAGAGCACAGGGGCTTATGTGAACCCATCTCTTGCCACAGGTGAGGGTGTGGCTGCCAGCCAAGCAGAGGCCCCTTGAGAAGGCCTGAAGAATGAGTCTGGACTGGCCAGGGAAAGGAGAGAGTGCAGTGAGGTCACTCTTGGCAGCAAAGGGAAGAGCTTGTATTCCCAATTAAAGAAAGCTCCCAATATTGGGGGCGAAAAGGAAGTCAGTCCCAGGCAAAACAAATAAAAAGATCAAAGTGCCAGAGAAAGAGGTGGGGTCAGGAGAGTCAGGGGCACAATCCTGAAGAGTTTTATTAACCACATTAAGCATTTAGAGACTTAAGGAGCGAGGGATGCAAACACATTTCTGTTTTAATACTGGCCTCTGGCGAACTCTCTCCCACCTTGATGCCTTTATAGGATGTTTTCTCTCTACCTCAAACACTCTCTCCCCAAGTGTCACGTCACTGACTTACTACCATGCTCAAGGTCTCAGGTCAGATGTTACTTTCCTGAACACCATGTTTAATGCTAGACCCTCAATACTTTTATTTACAGCTTAGCTTTTGAAATGTCTATCACAACTGGTTATATATGATTTATTGTTATATTTGTTGTCCACTTCTCCAACTCAACTGTAAGCTCTATGAAGTTAGGAATTTACATGTTTTATTTACTGCAAGCATTGGGCACATAGTAGACACTCAATAAATAAATTTAAGTGTGTTAAATTTATTGGATGTAGTCATAGAAGAAGAAAGAATAATCAGAGATGTTGCCAAACTTTCCAGTTCAGTTTAAGCAATAGAAAAATTAGAGTTCTTTAGTGAAGAAGTATTAGGATAAAAATGATGTTAATATTGGCTATTTTGGAATTGAAGATGCTAGGAGAAAAATGAGGGAGAACTCAACAGGAAGCTAACCCTTCAGAGTCTTTGGCATATTAAATAAAAATAGCAAACCATGAAAGTAGATTAGCATTACCTGTGGAAAGTACAGGGAAAACCTAAGCCAAATCAACAGCTGAGAGGAGGAGAAATGTCTGACAAACAGTGGTAATAGATAGAGAGACAAACTAGAAAAATGTGGTGTTGTGGAAAGAGGATGTTTCCAATAGCAATAAATGTTCAACAGTGACAGGTGCTATGAAACCGTCAAAACAAAGTAAAGATGAAAGTGCCCATTGAGTTTGGGGATGGGAAGGTCTTCGGTAACCATGGTGAATGCAGTGTGGACAGAGGGGATTGCTGCCCATTGAGGATGGAGTGAGTGGCAAGTGTAATCAGTTCCAGAGTGACAATTGTCAGAGTTTTGTGAGAACAGTGATGTTCACTGGTTGGTGTATTGGTGGGTTGGTGAGTTCTTTTTTAAAAATATTGTAGCAGAGCATATGTAAAATCTGACGGGAAGGAACTTGAGAAAGAGGGACACAGTGAAGAATCAGAATACTCAAAGCCACAGGCCCTTTGCCAGGAGGGCGGGTATGGGTGCTGGAGGACAGTACACACAGTAGCCCTACTTACATAGAAGAAAGAGTAAAAGGAGAGGAAAGAGGAAAAAATTAGTCAATATGCAGATAGTTTTGCAGATTTAATAGTAGAAATTGAAGGAGTGACTCTCTGATGGCTTCTCCTTTTTCTTTGAAGTAAGTCAGCGTAAATATCTGCCAACCTCTTTCTCTCTTCCTGAACTGGTGCAAGTCACCTAAGCTTCACTTCCCCAGTCTTGTCCTCTGCAGCCCAGGCCTCCCTATTGACACTGTAAGGCTGGTTATGTCACTCGTCCACCTCGCCTCCTCCCTCTGCCTTATGTGTTTCTAAAAATATACTGACCTTACCACATGATATTGCTAACTACCCTTGTTGGAGGGACATTATTAATCTTGCCCTTTGGGTGCCTGGTCAAGTACTTGACAAATTGTTACTCAATAGCGATTTCTGAACTAACATAGGGGAAATACCACAAATATGTTTTGTGAATTATTCAGATTGATAAATAGGTATATAAGCCTACATTCTTATGTTTATTTAAATCTTATTCCAAATTATATTTGTCTCTATCATCCAGGAACTGCTGATGAAAGTTAAGCAGCTATACTTTAATAAATTGGAAAAGTATTTGTTAATATCCAGTTATGCAGCAAAATATCTAGGTCTCCAAGCCTGCTAAGAAGATTTAAGATCATCTCTGTTACCCAATGATAACACCAATATCTAGTGGTTCTTAATCTGATTTTTTGTTATTTATTTAATTCCCTTTAAGGGTAAAGCTAGTCTTAAAAATTTTAAGTACTCTATAGGCCCTAGCTCACATATCACAGTTATTATTAGTCAAATTCAGAAAAATCCATTTGGAATGTAGGGTACTTTCAAAAGAAATCATCTTCTGTAAAGAAACATAGAGCGTGAACGTAGAATGTGAGCTGTCCAAGGTTCCTGACTCAAGGTCCAACTCAGTGGTTCCCAAAGTGTTTTCTGTAGAAAATACTAGTTCCGTGGGCCTTAAGAATGATTACTCATGTGCAATACAGACTCTGTGGTCAAATAAATATTCGACTTCTCCACCTCCACCCCCACTCCTTTGCTCTCTGTCTCTTTTTTTCATCTCCATAGCACTTTGCACCATTTGACTGACTGTTAATTTGCTTATTGCCTGTGTCCTCCACTCTAAGTGAGTTCCATAGGGGCAAGGATCTTTACTTTTTTTTTTTCCTTGAAAAAATCTTGGCCTTGACAAGTTCAATAAAATACTTGTGAATTTGAGAAATATTAGATAAAAGAAAGTTTTTTTTAAAAGTATCTATTGTGGGAATTCTCAAGGACATTAATATTCTAATGAGCATTACAAATTCAGAGAAACATACAGCATTTCTCAAATATCCTTCCTCTTGCCCACCCTCACATGCCCTCTTCACAACACAGAGTTAATGTTCCACTGAACACATTTTGGCAAAGGCTGGTCTGACTCATGGGCCTGAAAAACAAAATTCATTCACCTTACCTTCTGTATTCCTGCCATACTCTATAGAGCTCATATTTCAAATTAACATACCATGCAATACTGAGAATACACTGAATTGAAGAGGGAAAAAAAACCTCAGAAAGAACACATTGCACCTTTGATAGTGAGGAAATAAAACCTATTCCAGCGAATGGCCCGTGACTGACTATATTTAAATGATATTTATCTGAACCCCAACTCCTTCTGACCTTGAGAATTATCAAAATGAAAGTCTGAATTACATGGGAAATAAGTGAAAGAACCTGTTATATGGAGAAATACAGATTGCATGGGAAAGCATGGCAAAATAATTGCTCACTTTCATCAGAGGAAACATGGCATGATACATAAGAAAGTCAAGTCATTTCAATGGCTATTTATGTAAAGCAGCAAAAATCCTGCGTGTTAACCTCTAGAAATAAGCTTGCAAAAATACAAAATGGAAGACCATGACCTCTTAGCATCTGAGTTCTGCCCTACTTTAGAGAAGCCCTTTCTGTATTATTCCATTCTTATTTTAGCAGCTGCATCGGGAATTGAGAGGATCCATCTTGAGAACTGATTGCATGGTGTTGCCAGCACAGCATGCTCACTGTCTTCATGGGGAGAGCAGGTCGTTCACACAGCCCTGCACAGTTTGTTAAACCCTTAGGGGCCTTGAGAAACTCAGCATAAAACTAAGGTGGCTCTATCCATTATAAGACAGGACCAGAGTCCATATGGCCCAGCTGAATTGCCTGTCATCTTTCCACCTAATGAGTTATCCTACAGGCTTTACATTAAAAGCTTTGTATATTTAACAGGCAATTTCTTTAAAATATAAGTAATTTTAAAAAAAGAAATCACAGACCAAAAAAAAAGCTGCAGAAACCTCCAAAATGTCTGTTCAATTGGCAAAAATAATCACCATCCATGTAAGTTTGATTTCAAAATCTTCCCAGGAATTCTAGGAAATGGGCTGAACAAAAATAGTCATCTCTTCCTTAGGACACTCCTGTTCTGTAACTGGGTGTGTGGCTGCGTGTTCTCAAGGAGAGGACATGCTTGCAGCTGAGATCTCAGGGTACCTTTGTTGAAGTCCAAGGCCAGCCACTAAGTAGCTGCATGGCCTGCCCAGTTCCGGTAGCCTCCTCTCTGAAATGAGGATTGTAATTCTGGTCCTGTCTTCCTGACAGGGCTGTGGAATAATAGGGAAGAAAACCTCTTTTGAAACTGCAGATACTATGCAAATGTCTGTGATGATGAGAGGATAGGAAGAAGAGCAAGCCAGTGTGAAGGAGAACATTAGACTTGCTGCCCTGGAGTTAGACAGGACATCCTCAGCGATGATGCTGCCTTTGGCCATTTCAAATTAATCTGTGAGCAGACTTAATAGCAATCAGAACTTTCCAACAGGAAGCTCATATTCTACATGGATATCTCTTCGGGATATAGGCAACCAACATAATAAATGTTCCTTAAATTCTCCTCGTGTCTCCAAATTGTTAACACACCTGCTGGCAATATCAAGACCTTGGTTTAACATTCTATCAACTTTGAAACTGTCCAATAGTCTGGTTTGCAACAACCGACTGACAAAACTAATTAGGTATCTTGGGGGGGGGGGTGGAATCTTAGAATCAAAATGATAATAATCTGGGCACATTTCAAGAACAGGCAAAATGTTCTCCTTTAACCCATTCTGCCTTTATTCACCTTTCTCTTTTCCATACCATGTAATATTAATACCAACTCTTTCCCCACCTAATGCCAACTTTTTTTCCCTTTTACACTAATCTCAAGTGAAAGAGATGTTACACTTTTCATAAATCGCTGTGCACAAAGGTCTGGTTTTCTCTTGCTCTTCCCTGCAAACTTTATTCAATGGTACCCCTCATTCTCAGCTTTCTGCAGCATTTGTAGCTCCACGAGCCTGCATTTGTTTGCTCCCAAAGGCCACTCCTCTGTAATCACGTTCACAGCTGGCTCTCTGTTAGAAAAAGGTTGTTTGCTCCAAGAAGCTCCAAGTTGTCTTGAATTCATGGCAATCTGCTCTTCTTTTTGCCCCCAGCAAATGTACAATGTACCAACTACACATGGTCTCCTCTCCACAAAACAAACAACTGGTCAACAGGAAAATTGTTTGCTTGGCATTTTCTCAATTTTCCTAAGGCATACAGAGTTTTGGATGAGTGTGACTAGGTTTGGGGATGAGGGCTGTGGTGACAGGAAATGCATTGTGAGAAAGTGTTACATGTGCTGGAAGAGTGACAGCTCTTGGCTGGTTGGGTGTGGGGAGCCGATAACAGGTTTAAGCCTCGGACTAACCTGTTGGCAAAGTCACAAACAGGTCTTCCAAGTCTTAAACAACCCAATCTGAGAGGTGGCCACTGACTTACACGCACTGTCATTTAAAAAATAAAAATGGGGGAATTTGTCGGAAGCCGGTCCACCCTTGCCGCTTGACACAGTAGCTGCAGGGAAGAAACATCTGCACAGCTTATGTTTCAAGGGACCTGGCATATATGGCATATGGTTTGCTCCCCTTCTTAGCGCTATGTGTTTTAAACAGGACCACCTCCCCGAGAAAGGTTGTTTCCCCAGGTAGGGATTTTTCCCTGGAGTTAGGGATTAGCAGGACTAGGGAAAGGAATGAATCAGTAAAATCCCTTAACTAAGTGCCAGGAGGGTAGTTAATCACTTCAACTACGAACAATCACGCTTAAGCTACATAATCTTTACTTAGGATAATCTCCTTCAGTTATTTCCTTGTAGTTTAACAGAACAATAGAGTAGTGACCTTGGAATGGAGATAACAAATGCCCTAACCTTTGGAACAGAATGGATAGGATTAAAATCAACTGGTATAAATACAGATGTAATAGGAGAATAAATATAGAACCTCGCTATGCTGATCAACTGAATGCTGTCTGTCTCCTTCATTCTTCGCCAACTCCGTCCACACCTTTGGGAACCCCTGGACCCGCTGGGGCTGGACCCCAACAGTTGGGGATGCTAAAGTCACCATCATTCATCTCCATCTTGCCCAAGATAACACTCTAATTAATAGCAATATTAATGTTTGATACAGATGTGATATTTTCTTACCTTTCATAAAGTGTAAATAAAGGCATCCCTTAAAAATCTTTGCTACTTTATTGACAATCTAAGTCAGTGGTTCTCAACCTTGGCTGCACATTAGAATCACCTGGGAATCTTTTTAAAATCCTGATTTCTGGGCCTCATCCTCTGAAAATTCTGTTTCTTTGTTATGGGGTGGGGCCACAGCCAACATTAGTAAAAAGAAACAGAATTTCTGGAGGATGAGGCCCAGAAATCAGGATTTTAAAAAGATTCCCAGGTGATTCTAATGTGCAGCCAAGGTTGAGAACCACTGATCTAAGTAAAAGCCAGTGTGCTTGCTCTGTAAAAACAGCCCCAACACTTGAAACCAATTCTCCTAATCCTCTGCTCTCCCAAATACATCCTGCCAAGTCCATTCTGTGTATCTATTCACTCTGCAGGTCCCTGTTGATACAGAACAGTGTATCAGTGATCTTCATACTTTGGCCAAGAATTGAGACAACCTTTCACTCCGTGTGGTGTGAGAAAGGTGTCTGGAGTGTGATGCACGCAGGGGAGCTGTGATTCTACCTGCACTTAAAGTTAAGTTAACAATTGAAAAGCCATCAGGATGCCTTGCTCAGGTGTGACCACACCAGCTCTCTGAATTCCCATGATGAGAAGTGCAGATCAATCTTTGGGGCCCCCAGGTAGCTTTCATATGACAGAATAGAGGGGTTTTTTTCCCCTAAAATATAACAGTTGATGTATTAAAAGCTCAGTGAGTTTAGTCACTTTTTATCTTTCCCTTTAAATCTGAATGATTGTACCAAGCTTTTAAGGTCTGTGCCAGCTAACTAGGGCATTTTAGTAATCTATTTTTAATATGTACCAACTTCTGTTCTTTTTAGTGCTGCCTTAAGACATACTTTTATCTTTACTGGTATGCAGAGATCATCAAAAAATATAAGTTCTCCATTACATGACAACTCATAATGAGTCTTAATGAAGCTTGGGAACAGCTGTTTAGAAACTCCCGTTGAATAGCTTCCTAAGCAGCACTCACTACGGTAGCCTCCATGCTGCACCCTCGCCCGCATCGCAGAGCTCCCCATACATATAATGAGGGCGAGAGCGAAATCTTTCTCCAGTTCCATTAGGTATTTTATTTTAATCAGAATGCTAATACACTATTATGAATTAGTGCATTATGAACCATCAGCTCAATGCCTTTTACCCTTTTAATTATATTCCTTCATGGAGCAGAAAAGAAAGTAAATGTTACTATGCAAATTTTTTAGGAATTCATGTCCTGGGTGGAAATGAGGGTGGGAGAGAGCACACAGAACAAACTTACTTTTTAATTATATTGCAAACACGTTGGCAAATGCAAAGTGTTGGAAATTAAGCTAAGGCCAGATGATTTCAGATAAGATCCACAATGTGAAATTTAAAGGATTTGAACTTCACTTATAGGTTAATATGTGTGAAGAACAACTAAAATAAATAACTCCAATATGAACTTAATCTCCTTTTTCATTTATACTTTCAAATGGGACTCATTTAGTTACCCTAAAATCTCTCCCTACATGACAAGGGTCTTAGAAACAAAGTTAATGGTCAG
Source organism: Myotis brandtii (assembly GCF_000412655.1). Classification (NCBI taxonomy): domain Eukaryota; kingdom Metazoa; phylum Chordata; class Mammalia; order Chiroptera; family Vespertilionidae; genus Myotis; species Myotis brandtii. Next base: position 6,363,299 of record NW_005369942.1, read on the forward strand.
GACACTGTCACTAACCTACTTGTTCTTTGGCCCACATTATTTCAAGCAACCAGTTCTCCTGTATATATATATTTCCTTTAACTTCTCACTTTAACTGATTTATTTTACATCAGTGATATCTCCAAATGAAACCTTTTTCTTGCCTTTGTAAAGTAGAATGTAATGATCTACTTGATACTCAGAGTAAAGTGGTACAGAGGAAGCACTGATGGTCACTGACTTATTGAACAAGTCTCTCTCTGTCGAATCTTTAGAATATTCAAGTTGTTCCCATACTTCTTCTTAAGTTGTCCTTCTGGATGCTTAAATTATGAGGCAGAGTTCAACTGATCAACCACACAGGCTCTGAGGGATTAGCCATGGTGTGCAATTACAATAGTGCCGTGCACTTCATTATGAGGCGGTCTGATAGGAATTTACTGTTCATGCACAGTAGTGACAACTTGTGCTTGCAGTTTTATCATCTTTACTATTTTACATAACTGTTTTTGTTCCTCAAAGTTTTCTGGCAACATATTCCAAAATTAAAAAGTGGAGTATGTTTATTTTAAAATAGACAATTCATTTTTCAATATGGGACTAATGTAGATCTTTTCCTCTTTTGCTTTGAGAAATTATATAAATACAACTAAGAGAAAAGGAAGTAGGAACCCAATGTCCACCTTTGATGGAACTAAATATCATCTGTAAGTCAAATACAATATATGAGGAAAAGCTGCAAAATGTAGGGAAAAAATTAGAAAAGAAGTGTAGGAAAGTCCATGATAATACACCCTCAGCTGCAGGTCTCAGAGGCAGGCTTCTGAGCATTATTCTCCAAAGAAGAGACATATACTTATGAGAAAACCAGCAATCCTTCACTTGCATAAATGAAAATCCTGTACATGGTAGTAGCAGAGTGTTTCCTTAACCAAGATTGGCATTGTTTCTAGAATCAGGAAATAGAGAGCAAAGTGATAAATCAGACACACACTCACACACACACACAAGCACACACACACACACACAGGCAATCCCTCTATTATGAAGCAGACTGTTTCTGAGGCAAGCTAAAGGAGATTGGTGAGAACTATTTTGCATTGTTAATCTCAGTTTCCTGGAATAAAGGTTAACAAACTCATTAACACATTATTTTGCTTTTTTTCTAACACATTATTTTGTTTTAAGATTGCTGCTAGCATGAAACAGAGATTGAGGAACTTTTTCTGTAAAGAACCAAATAATTAATATTTTAAACTTTGTGGGCTCCATACAATTTCTGTAACCTCCACCTCATTCTACTCCTCCTCCTTTGTTGGGGAGCACAGGAGACTTGGTTGGAAAGTTGGTAAGGAGGACATTTCGAGATAAGGGAAGAGTGCTGAAGGCGGCCTGCCCTGTTTATCGGAATTCCGACTGGGGGAGTGCCGAAGGCGGCGCCCCTGATTATTCCTTGACCTTTCCAAACAGTCTGTGCACGTGCAGACCCCGGGTATTTACTGGAATCCTTATGCTTAATCTTTGGGTGTCCTTGATTAAAGGACACTGCAAACACATGTGTCCTCCCAAGATGACTTACCCTACTGATTATATCTAAAAGATAAACTTCATCTTAAACTGCTGTTACAATAAAAGCCTAGGAAGGCAGGTGATCGAGGCTGTCTGGTTCCTTTAGCCAGGCAATCCCTTAGCTCTCTCTTCCACAGCAAACTTTGTGTCAGACTAATCCATTCATCGGTCGTTCAGGGTCTGCTGGTCAGCCCTGGAACTCCTTCTCCTTCCATTAAAAATATAAAGCCCTCTTAGTTCACAGATTGTACTAAACAAGGGTATGAGGCATATTACAGCCACAAGCTATAGTTTGCTAACCCCTGGATTAGAATATGGACCTGATCTCTCTCTCATGTCCCCCCACCAAAAAAATCATGTAAATAATTGGTCTAAAAGGAAATAGTGTTATCAAAGGATGAGTAAAAAAATGACCCATAAAACATCTGCATAAGATTATAATACCACAAAGGAAAAATGGGGGGAGGGGAGCCAATAAAAAAATTATATTTAAAGAATCACTTTTCATTTCTCATATAAAAATATTGGATTGAATTTTGTGAAAGTTCAATCAGTTAATCACTTATATAAACATAATCACAGATATACAATATCTAGCTATACTGTAAGCTCTGAGAGGAGACATTTTGTGTGTGTGTGTGTGTGTGTGTGTGTGTGTGTGTGTTTAACTGCTCTATTAGTAGTCCCTAGAATAGTGCTTGGCACACACTAAGTGCTTTCGATACATTAAAAATATATATTTTTTTATTGATTTTAGAGAAAGAGAAAGGGAGAGGAAGAGAAACATCGATGTGAGGGTGGAACATCAATCAGCTGCCTCCGCATGCCCCCTACTAGGGATCGAACCTGCAATCTAGGCACGTACCCTGACAGGGAATCAAACCAGCCACATTTTGGTGCACAGGATGATACCCAAGGAACTGAGCTACACCAGCCAGGGCTAGATATATTTTTGATTGAATATAGGAGTGGCAAGACAACTGAAGAGAAAAATACATAAGCTGGCACAATTTAGGCAAGTGGAAAAACTAAGCTTATCACAGAATTGAAGGCCACTTTGGGAGCAGCAGAAAGGATATTGTAAAAATAGTAAAAGACATGAAAGGTAAGGATTAAGAAAATAATAAAAACGATAATAAAAATGATACATTTGGATAAAGGCTAAAGATATACATTTGAGTAGTTGGAATCCCCAAAGGAAAAATGCCAAATGATAACAGAACAGGTAAATAAATAATAATGAATCATACTATGAAATAAATATATAAGATCTATAAAAATAGATACAGATAAAAAAGGTAAAAATATCTTTGAATATGTATTTAAAGATGTCTTTTCTTTTAAAGACAAAAAAAAAATTTCTTTGGGCACTCAGAATAGAAGATTAAGTCACTGAAATCAGATACGAGTAAGGCTGTATCAGACTTCCTTCTGTATGGCACATCCCACACAACAATCCAGTGGAACAAATAAGTCTTAAAGGAGATCTGCAGGGTATAATCCAAGAATTTAATTACCATTCATACTGTTCAAATATAAAGATAGTAAATAAATGACACTACATATACAATACCTCAGAGAATATAGTAGCTCTCAAGATGCCTTCATAAGAAAAACTATTAAAGGACCAACTTTAGCCAACTATGGAGTGAGCAAAGAAACAATGGCAAAAGGACTGATAGTAAGCACCAAGTCTGCTTAAATATGACACTAGAATTAGAACAGGAGGTTATTACTATAGAAAAGTGTGTAAATACTATTAATTTAGTATTGGAAAGTATCATACATAACAAATGCTGGGAGAAGATAAAAGAAGGTAGAAGGCAGTATAAATATACTAACTCCATCATTTCACAGCTAAAGGTACAAAAGCTATAAGACACATATACAAAAATATTCAGTATTGCACTATTTGTCATGTTGGTCCCAACATGGATGAACATCAATAAGAATCTGGATAAATAAAGCATATCTATAAAAGAGAATACTAGGTGCTTTAAAAGAATGAGGCCACTTCAGAAACTGATAGGGAATAATTTCCAAGACATAATGCTAAGTTAAGCAAAGCAAGTTGCAGATCAATATGTAGAGAACGCTATCATAGATGATAGATAGATAGATAAATATGGTCAATTTAGTTGTAGGAATGAGAAAAAGGTATGTTTTCAGAGCACACATTTTTCTGCCTTTTGAAATTTGTACATTGCTTATGAATTAATTTGAACAGAAAAAAATGAATTACATAATTTTGTTAGTCAAATGTTGGTCAAGCAAACATTACAAGTATTTATTAGCTGAATGGACTTGAAGGAGACAAAGACAGCCCAGAGGTGCTTCCTGGATATAATAAAGGTCAAAGAGTCCTGTTTGGGTAAAATTGTGTTGGGGAGGAAGGGAAAAAATAAAAGGGTCCACATTAGGGCAACATGAAGAAGTGGAGGTAATTTCATCAGACAAACATAAAGCAAAAACAAAATGCCAATGGATGCAGTCAGAGGGTTTCATACATGGATAAAAGAATGAAGAGGCCAATTTGACACTTTGTTCCATTCTGTACATAGGGCCCAGGTGAGGCTAACCCCACAAAATAAAACAGATGTGGGGGTTTCCTTGATATGAGATACTTTTCTATTCACATATTTTCTCCTGGAAATAGAAACCCAGGCTGGTCAGGCAACCACAATTAGTGAAAGAGAAATTTGTTCTAATTTTTGGCTGTTTCCTTGTACTGACCCTGGAGACCTTTCCTACTCTAAGAGGCACCATATCTCTGGAAGCAGAAGGGCTCTCTTCCCTTTCCTATTTTGACTGCTGTCATCCAATAAATTGTCTTTGCTTTAAGGGCCCCTGTGTCAAGTATTTAATTTAATTGGCTCCATAAAGGTCAGAGGAAATAAACGGATTTAGTACTAAATGCTGTAAGTTCTCTCCGTAACTCCAAGCTAAGTAGCCATCCATTGGAAATTGCTACTGTTATTTGGGCCCACTCCATCTCTGGAGGGTGGCTTGATTCGGGATTTTATGGAGGTACAGGAATCATTGAAATCCTTTTATTAATAAAAAGTAGAGGCCTGGTGCACAAAAATTTGTGCACTCAGGAAGGTCCCTCAGCCCAGCCTGTGCCCTCAAGCAGTCTGGGACCCCTCGGGGAATGACCACCTGCTTGCTTAGGCCCGCTCCCCGGGGGATAGGGCCTAAGTGGGCAGTCAGACATCACTCTGGCAGGCCGGGAGCCCTAGGGGGATGTCCACTTGCCAGCCGTCAGCCTGGCTTGTGGCTGAGCAGAGCTCCCCCTGTGGGAG
>NW_005369942.1:6369318-6385668 GCF_000412655.1 Myotis brandtii
CCGGCCGATCAATGCTGCCCCACCCAGCTGCCCCAGGTCAGGTCACACACAGGACGCCCACCGCCCCGGGTGGCAAATAGCAGGCCTGGATGGCGGCGGGGCAGGTGGGATGGTGCTGACGCGCCCTGCCAGCAGTATGCAAATTAGCCGCTATCTTTGTTGGTGGTTAATTTGCATATCTCGCTGATTAGCCCATGGGAGGCGTAGCGAAGGTATGGTCAATTACCATGTTTGTCTATTATTAGGTAAGATTATAGTTTACCATACAGTTAACCACTAAACTTCAGCATAATTACTTCAGTTCAGCTAAAGAAATCTTTATTTTGGCTTGGTCTGAATTGTTCCAGTGTAAGACATTTAAATTGTTATTTTGTTTGTCAATAATTTTTGTCACACCTTTATCTACACCAGTACTATGTCATATGACTTGTATATCACTAACCTTATTACTTTAAAATGTTCTTTCTTTTCTAAAGACAATTGCTTATATTTCACTTTAGGTTCCTAATTTTTACCAAATGTATTTCTAGGTCCCCACTGGAGTGCCACTAGGGTGCCACTGGGGTGCCTGGCCAGCCTGGGTGAAGGGCTGAGGGCCATTTTCAGGCTGGCCAAGCCTCCCCAGCGACAGAAGCTCCCAGCATCTCCTTTTTTTCTTTTTTTTTTCCTGGGGTTTATTTACCTTCTATTATTGAAACTTTGTTGCTTTGAGTGTAGCTTAGAGCAGGCCACAGCAGGCGGGGAACCTTGGCTTCCTCCATCACTGGAGCAAGCAAGCCTCCTGCTCGTTCCAGCTCCATGGCTGCCAGCCGCCATCTTTGTTGGAAGTTAATTTGCATATCTTGCTGATTAGCCAATGGGAGGCGTAGCAAAGGTATGGTCAATTACCATGTTTGTCTATTATTAGGTAAGATTATAGTTTACCATATAGTTAACCGCTTAACTTCAGCATAATTACTTCAGTTCAGCTAAAGAAGTCTTTCTTTTGGCTTGGTCTGAATTGTTCCAGTGTAAGACGTTTAAATTGTTATTTTGTTTGTCAATAATTTTTGTCACACCTTTATCTACACCAGTACTATGTCATATGACTTGTATATCACTAACCTTATTACTTTAAAATGTTCTTTCTTTTCTAAAGACAATTGCTTATATTTCACTTTAGGTTCCTAATTTTTACCAAATGTATTTCTAAGGAGACTTCAGTTTTCTTCTTTCTATTCTTAAAATGACTGCTACTAGTTATTTGTGATCAATTAGTGATTGTGTAGCTTTCCAAACCTACATTAGACATTCTGTATTTCCTCCCAACTTTTCTCAGTGAAATGTGTGTTACTCATTTTGCCCTGTAGGTTAAGAGGGAAATGTGATATTTTGGGTCCACATACTCCTAAATGAAGTCTGAACAAAAACATATTCTCTGCAGGGATGAATCACAGACTCCAGTACACTAGCTGTGGAGAAGTATGAAACGTCCCTGCTGAGTAGTCAGTATAAACTATAACCTATAAGCAGACACTGTGGCTATTACCATTTAGCTGTTTATTATTGCTTATTACTAAGAAAATGCTATGTGTCTTAGTTCTCCATTTCATGCTATCTGAACACACACAGCCCCAGCCAAAATTTATATGTATTAATTATGTAATATCTCATCTAAAAGCTAACATTTCAATCATTATTATTAGATAAATTATGTATAATTTATCTAGTTACAAATTAAAATTATCTGGTTGCAAATTAAAATGTCTTCTCCTATATAAAAAAAGAAAATTACTTTTGGGATGAAATTATATATAATTTATGTAATATATGTGATATACATATATATACATATATATATATGGACACAAAACTATGAAACTCATTGCAATTTTTAGTTATTGATAACTCAATACAATTATGGTTTCACTTAACAAGGGTAAAATGGAAATTCAGAATATAGATGAAAAAATTCCACTCCAGCCCGGCCAGTATGACTTAGTGGTTGATGTCAAGACATGAACCAGAAGATCACGGTTTGATTCCTGGTTAAGGGCACATGCCCAGGTTGCGGGCTTGATCTCCAGTAGGGGATGAGCAGGAGGCAGCCAATGGATGATTGGCTATCATCATTGATGTTTCTATCTCTCTCTCTCTCCCTCTCATTTCCTCTCTCTGAAATCAATAAAACACATTAAAAAAAAGTCCACTCCACATATGAGCACATTTACTAAGCTGCTTCAATGCAACCTTCACTTAGAAAAAGAGGCATCATAAAAATTACTCTTCCCCTCTTCTGAAGGAAATGGTGGTGATTTACAAAAAAAAAGTTTAGATCTGGTTGCAAATTAAAATTTCTTCTCCTATTTAAAAAGAGAAAATTACTTTTTGAAAGTATTTAGTAATTCCTGAATAGCTTGTTCAGTCTTTGTGGTGACTTCTTAATATAAATCTCACATTTTAAAGTGTTATCTTAAATCACCATGCTTTCTTTATTTATTCTTGCTTGCTTTATAAAATATAAGACGAATATTCAGCTGCATTAGTTTGTCTTAGTGTAAGTTATTGGAATGATCAGCATTCTTTTTTTTTAATCCTCACCCAAGGATATTTTTCCATTGATTTTTAGAGAGGGTGGAAGAGAGAGAGAAAGACAGAGAGAAATATTGATGTGAGAGAAATACATTGATTAGTTACCTCCTGCATGAGCCCTGACCAGGGCCTGGGCCAGTGAGGAGCCTCCAACCAAGGTACATGCCCTTGACCAGAATTGAACCCGGGATCCTTCAGTCCGCAGGTCAACGCTCTATCCACTGAGCACAACTGGCTAGGGTGATCAGCATTCTTTACCAATGGGAAGTTCAAAAACAGAATGGGAGTGTGTGTGTGTGTGTGTGTGTGTGTGTGTTCAGCATTCTTTACCAATGGGAAGTTCAAAAACAAAATGGGAGTGTGTGTGTGTGTGTGTGTGTGTGTGTGTGTGTGTGTGTGTATTAAAGAAATTTTAGGTATTAATGAACAGAGAATCTAAGATATTTTTAAAGTCAGAATGCTGTTCACTTTGGATTCTAAGAGACTGTCTTGAACATCTACAAAAAGGAATGGAAATACAAGACTTAAAGATTATCAGCCTCTGCAAGGAAAAGACATTGTGTTATTTTCATCATATGTCTGTAGTTTCTGATATCATCATTCACATCCATACCTTTCCACAACCAAACACAGTGTCCTACACATAATAGACACTTTGTATATTTGGTAAATAGAACTAAATATAAATTACCTGATTCTTGGAGCAATCATTAAGGTAAATTCAGGAGATTCTATTTTTCCCCTCTCCTAATTCCAGTGACAATGACAACAAATACACTGACTCCTAGGAGCAGAGAAAAAAAAAAGAGGAAAAAAACTACGAGGCCATATAGAAAACTAAGAAGAAAGCTCTATGAGAAAATATGAATAGTTCGAATCCTAAGAACTAAAAAAAGTTCACAAATGGACAAGTAGAACAATAATAGCCATTATCAGTCATTTCAATTACTTTTTAAAAGTGTAAAGTTACTGTGTGTATCAAAGGATAACTGAAAATTATTTATGAAGCAATATGAAAGCAATCTCTATTACAGAGAAAGTGTTGATTGGTTAAGAAGACAAAAAATGGCAGAGTCAACCACATGAATATTGCTAATGAAATCCAGAATTCAAAACTTGTTTGGGTTCTGCAATTTTGTCATAGACTTTGAAAAAAATGATTTCATCACATCTGTGCAACACCAATCTGTTTCCCAAATTTCTTGCAATGGAGGCCTGAGCTAATGGGAGGCACAATGAATAGAGACACTCCTTACAAAATAAAATACTTAAAAATTTTAGGAACGTTTCTCATTGTAGATGCCATCATATTGGCAGCCAAAGAGAAAAATAAGAATGAATTAGAAATCAATTTTTCTAACATTAGTCCTTGGAGCAGTAGAGATTGTTAGAACACATTTGGAACTTTCTTCCTGCCTTCAGTTTCTATTGAGGAATAATCTAAATACCAGAAAACCTCAGTTTTAATCTAGGTTTCCATTTAGTTCTTGTGCAACTTTGAACATCACCTCTTTAGATTTCACATTTGGAAAATGAACATGTTACACCAGGTAATTCTTTCCAAATATACTTTTTTTCTTATACAACTTTTACTATATAAATTCAGAGATGTGGAAATTACAGTAATCATCCAAGTGATCTGATTAGTATAGTCAGCCTGTCTAGGTGTCCTGGGTGAACACAAGTCCTTTTTTTAAATAGAATCTTTATATGTCTGTGCTAGCTATGTAATTCTTGAAATTATCCTTTCAGCTAAGTCTCCATAGACAGCATCAGACACAGAGCAGTTAAGCCATTCAAGAAGTTAAGCCTCTCCCCTGCCAACAATGGTTAGAAATATTTTCCTTTTATAAATGTCTGGATTGTTTATATGTTCTTTGCTATCTATAGTCCTATCTTTACACCCAGCCCCAACCCACTTATTGTTACCATTGATACCATGTGGAAGTAAATATTTTCTATGGTTAATCATATAAAAAATCCATGCATGATTCCCTAAGTTTTATTTGTAAAAAAGTGCCTAAGGTAAAAGCAAGCACCCATCTTTTTGTGAGCTCATTGCTAACTTTATGTTTAATGCAGTGATAGAGAGTGCATGTCTGGTAGCAGAGGGAAAATAAGAAACTCAACGAATAAAGAACCATATGTAATTCCTAGCCATAAAATGAAGTCTTAGTCATCAAATTCATTTTTGTCTCTGAACTGTGATTTAGATATGATAGATTCTTTAAAGAAAGAAAGAAAGAAGAGAGAGAGAGAGAGAGAGAGAGAAAGGGAGGAAAGGAGGGAGGAAGGAAAGGAGGGAGGAAGGAGGTCAAATGGGAGGTAGGTGGTTACTGGAGCAGCAGGGCAAGTGACAGGATGATATTGCTGTCCAAGGTATGAGGATAATAGCAGTGAATATGTCTGAGCAAAAAGGTCTAGACCAGTACTGTTCAATGTCCAGCAGAAATATAATGCAAGCCACATACACAATCTCATATTTTCTAGTAGTCAGAAATAGAAAGAAACAGACAAAATTAATTTTAACAATATATTTACTTAGACCAATATATCTAAAATACTGTAATTTAACATGTAAAAATTATTGAGATATTTTACATTTTATAGTATGTCTTTGAAATCCATTTGGTTAGCTACCTGGAATGTACTTGATAGCTATATGTGGCTAATATTAATTATAATGAACAGCAGAGATCTAAATCACAAAGTCAAGAGCACATATACTAATTATGCTTCCTCCTCATTGACTTATTACACACACACACACATTCTTCCCACCTCCAGCACCAACAATATCATCCTAGAGATTTCTGTATGTATAAGATATTTAGTTAACTTTGAAAAGATATTGTTATTATTTATTATTATTATTACTATCTCTTCATGAATTTTATAAGGCATATTGTTTCCCAACATTAGGTGAACATAGATATAGAAAAGTTTCCTTCCTTCAGTCGCTGGCCCTGCATTACTTTAGATACATAAAGACAGTTTCATGACTTAATGGACTCTATAGCAGATAGTGATTTTCCAGTCATACACTCAGATATTAAAAAAAAAACAACATGTTTTTATTTTTCTATCATTTCTATCTCAGTATAATCTCATTATTCCTGAGTTATCATTTGTTCCGGTGAGTATTTATTGGCCATCTGCTATGTGCTAGATTTGTTATAAGCAATATGAATGGCTAAATATTCCTACATCTTGTAGAACATATTCTAGTGGAAAGAACACCGATAATATAAAATAAATATGCAAAAAATATAATATGGTATTGACAGAAAGGTAATTTTTTCTCTCTAGGATGGCATCTGAAGACTTAGGTAAATCCAGACACTTTCTGACAGTGGCTAGTACAGTGTCTAGAATATGGTAGGTATTCAATAAATATTTTTTAATAAATAAATAACAATAGATGGAGGCAGCTCATGCCCTGTCATTGTCTGCAGGGCATCCAATTAAGTATACACATTGTCACAGCTGGATGTCTGCTATGGACCCCCCCCTCCCCCCGCCATCCACAGTTTCCTCCACTGAGATACCTTCATCCCCATCTACTCCCTGGAGGTAGGGTCCATAGGACAAGGCACCACCAAGACCTCATCATAGCCATGTGTCCACTTCAGGTCTACTGCCTCACACTCTGTTTCCCCTTCCCAGGAGCACATGCCTATTTAGGTGTTCTTCTGTGACTATGTGGGTCCCAGAGTTTAATGGCGCTGCCTGGGTTGCCTTCAGGCAATCTGTCTCCTTGATCCCATGCCATGTGCCTATAGATTTCTAAATGGAAACTGGAACACAGGTTCATCATTGACAGATGTAGTTGGGGTAATCTCTTTCTCTCTTCTCAAGAGTTTACCGGAAAGTGGACAAGGAAGTATCAGGGCACAGCTTTTCTTAGAACCCTCAACCATATCTAACTTCTTTAATTTTTTTATGTTAATCCTCACCAAGGATATTTTTTCTATTTATTTTTAGAGAGAATAGAAGGGAGGGGGTAAGGGGAGAGAAACAAGAGAGATAGAAACATCCATGTGAGAGACACACACACAGACCTGGGCCGGGGATTGAACCTGCAACCCAGGTATGTGCCCTTGACCGGGAATCGAACCTGCAACCCTCTGGTGCACAGGAGAATGCTCTAACCACTGAGCATGCCTTCCAGGGACTTATCTTCTTGTCTTACCTAGAGAGGATTTGTATCTCTTCCGTGGGGGTGGGGGTGTTCATAATTAACAATGAATAAATTATCAAATGCAATATTTTAGTCCAATTTCTTAAATAATGCATAGGCTTCCTACACAACCAATCACATTTAGCTTAGGGAATCTTAAACTTTAGAAAACAGTACTGTTTTGCTCTCTGTTTTAATCCTTATTTATAATGGTTGGACTTGTTTATATACTGAGGATAAACAGGAGAATAAAAACAGAAAACTATGTTAACTTATACTGATTTTTCACAAGACAGCCATGCTTTCTGCGCCACAAAATACTACATAAAAGAGAAAAACACTACCCAGTTGAACATAGTGACCTGCAGAGGAATACACAAAACACTCAGATACCTCATCTTCTTTTTTAATATATTTACCCATACACATTATGCTATACTTCTGGGTTTATATACTTTTCCTGTTCAAACTATCAAATAAAGCAATTCAAATATCATAAATATCTGAAAACCAGAGATATTGAGAAGTTAAAGTAATAAAATCTTTTTAAAAGAAATGAGAGAGCACATGATGGCTCCAGAGGAAAAGGTCTCAGAGCATATACGGTGTGGTGTGCGCCACAGAGACAAGAGTGCTAGAATAGCAGAAAGGAGGCAGGCCCCACAGGCCTCTGTCCCATGAGGATGGCTGCAGAGGGTGCAGGGCACAGAGCTGCCACAGAACAGCTCTCACTACCCAGCATCCGTGTGTCAACTCTAATGACACAATTTTGCCTTAATACTAATGGTGTCCTAGCCCAGCCGGTGTTGCTCAGTGGTTGAGCATACCCTCAGGAACAAAGAGGTCACTGATTTAATTTTCGCTCACGGTACAAGTCTGGGTTGTGGGCTCTATCCCTGGTGGGGGCCATGCAGGAGGCAGTCAATCAGTGATGTTTCTCTCTCATCGATATTTCTATCTCTCTACCCCTCTCCCTTTATCTCTCTCTAAAAATCAATAAAAACATATTTTAAAGTATAAAAAAATAATAATTTCCTTTTTTCTATTTCTTCAAGATACTTCAAATGTCACATTTCACCATTTTTATTCATACCAAGCAAGCAATGTCTTTTTTCAAAATATACTGCAATGCTTATCTATATTTACTGTAATATTACTGCATATATTTGGAATCCACTTAGGACTTTTCTACTTTTCAATGGTGGGAAAGCAATACACATTCAGTAGAAACTGTACTTCGAATTTTGAATTTTGATCTTTTCTCAGGCTAACAATGTGTAATACAACACTCTCTTGTAATGCTGGCATCAACAGTGAGCACATCTCCCGGTCAGCCATGCATTCTCAAGGGTAAACAACTGAAACTGTACAGTCACTGCATTGCCAGAGTTCTTGTACACTGTGCTCTGAGCACGTTCAAGGTAGGCTAGGTTAACCTAGGACAGTCAGTGGATTAGGTATGTTAAATGCATTTCAAACTTAGGATCTATTTAATTCAAGATGGGCTTGTCTGGATGCAACCCCATCCTAAGTCGAGGAGCATCTGTAAACAAATATAAAATGTGCAGTTAATTCAGCTTCTTTGTTTTCATCCAGATACTTGGTATTGGCAAGTCTACACCCAACAAAACAGTTGATTCAGCCAACTCAGTAGCAAAAACAAGAAGTTGCATCAGTCATGAGTTATGCACACAAAATCATCAGCAATGAGAATCTTGCTAATCAACCAGTTGTCAAGGAGCCTTGAAAATGTAGCCTAATCAGCACATAGAAAAGTTCCTATATCATCGATGCACTTGCCTATTTCAAAGAATTCTACAGCAATTGTAGGAGAGAGACGTCTATTTTTGAATGCTAGCATGTATTAGGAAAAAATCCAGAATGATTAAGGCTTCTGGCATGTATTTCAGCTATTACAGCTGTTTGCAATATATATGTCTACATCTATATTTGAAATCTCTGCTCTTGCCATTTGCCATCTGCCCATAGATGGGTGAAAATGGCTATGGTTTTTGTTCATTGCTTATGAAACTTCACATAGAAATCTGCCAAACCTGTATTATTTTTCCTAGTATTTTTCAAACATCTAATCAATATCCCAGAAATGTTAAAACAGAAAAGTGTAATCTTTCAAAGCCACCTGTTTCACTTGCCTTTTCAATTAGAAGAGGTGTAAAATGCCCCTCACATTAATTTTGGCCATCTAATTTTTATTAACTATTTCATAATACTCTGAATATCCAGAAAACTGGCTTCCAGATCTCAAACCTCTAGAATATGGTGGGGGAAGAAATCTGGAAACACTAAGACAGCATCACAAGACCCAGAGTCACAAAAGAGTCCTTTGCGCAGTGCTATCTAATAGCAGAATCCTGACCTCCCACTCAGTCATTTTCTCTTAAGACAAAATTCTCACACTTTTGACTCTCTGGTAGCTAGGTATCAGTGGACTTATGAGACTAAAATGAAAAAGAAATGCTATTCTTCTAGAGGAGAACAGATGAAAGAGGGAAATATGGGCAAGGCAATGGGGAGACTGAAAAGTTGAAAACCATGCCATGAATTTTGCTCAGTATTATAACCCAGCATGATAGTGAATGCTCCCAACAATGTTTCTGAACCATTTCTAAAAGCCATTATATTTAGAGGCCTCCATGTAAAACTGAAAAAACAAAATCAAAATATTTAAATCTATTTCAATCAATATTATTTAAAATTTATAAACTTGGGAAGTTTAAAATTTAAGCTTCAGCTAACAATAAAATTTATTCATTTATGTGAAAAGTGTGCACTAAGGTACAAGTTTAAAAGTCACTTCTATTAACAGAATAATTATGTAAAAAAATCTATATTATATCATTAATATCCATAATTTAAAACCATGTAGATTCAATTAGAGTCCAAAATTCCAATCTCAAGAATTCCCCCTAAAATAAAAACTCCCCACCCATGATCTGAAACAAAGTTCCACGCCACAGAAGATGATTCTCATACTTTACACAGACCATACTTTTATGAGACAACTGAATACAACTAAAATTTAAAAATCAGTATTATAACCATTCAGTTTCTTCTGTCTCTGTTGAGTTATTTCTGAATAAATGTGGCAATGGCATAATTGTTCTATGACAACAGGAGTTGATTCTATGTATCTAGGAATAATTTTTTTTACTTCAGATTAATCACTCTTTAGAACCACTGGCAAATTGGTCACTACTCCATCCCTGTTTATTCTATAATAATTATCCTTTTATTAAGAAATTCCTATCCTCATATTACTTACCCTATAAATATTTTTTAAACCTACATTTGAAAAGAAATGTCAAGACTTGTAACTGAATACTCAATATGCTCCAATTTAATTTTGTAAGTAAACAAGTCCCTTCTTAACTGACTGTTATCATCAGATGGTCAGAACTTCCACCTGGCTCACAGTCAGAAGTGTAATTACACCTCCAGTAGGAGCCAATCAACTCGACAGACACATTTTTTCTTTCTTGCCAAATGTGTAACGGTAGAGGGCTTATTTGACAATAAGTTTATTGACAGGCAATATCTCTCTGATAAAATATATTGTTTAAACTTGTCTTCCTTTTTAGAATTTAGGAATTTGCTCTTTTAAAGATCAAGAAATATTTTTTATTAAATATGCATTTATTTATAAATATATTGTCTTTATAAACATTGGCTCTGGAATTAACTCAAGATTTTACCACTAAATAAGAGACGCTAAAATACTGCATTACATATATTTTAGGTATGCAACAAATAAGGATGATAAAGAGTTTGGTTTTCTCAGATACATCTAGTTTGGTCTTGCTAGATAACAAATTTAAAAGATTTGAGTCTCTCCTTTACAATAACTCAGTGTTTATTATAGGTCTCTAAGTCACTCAGCATATGATGTCGGGATGCTTAGCATAGAAACTACTTCACTGAAAGTGCGACATAAATCTTTGCTGAACCAAATTGAAACAAACTGTGATATACACTTAAACAGATCAATGATAATATAGGATATGATTGGTTCAATAGAAGTCCAATAGTTGGTATGCTAAAATAGAGCATGTAGTAACTAATGCTGAATGGGGAGTTAAGGTTTAACCAAAGAATTTGCAATTGAACACATTCATAAAACATTTATTTTAGAACCTAACAGGAATTTTAAAAAGAAAAAAAAACTTTACAATATGACTTTGGCTGGCTTTGTGTGGGGATTTATTTTGCTTTTCTTCCTTCAAGTTTCTGATTATCATTTTAACTGATTTTGAGTTTGTAGCTTTACTTGGTATGGTTGCAGTCACAATTATCACTTTAGCTGGGACCTTATACAGTGAGAGCGCCTAAGAAATAAGACGGGGGCACGAAAAGCCTCTGTGTCTGTAGTCGTTATTACAAAGCACATTCTATTTCTACAGAGCCTGCTCGCTTTTCATGCTCAGTGCCAACTACAGATTAGAAGCACGTCTCATCCTGACTGTTCAGAATTTGTCAAGGCACTGCCATTGTTAGGATTAAACTCCAAACTGAACGGGCTCAAAGAGCCAATGATAAAATGCCAATTGCTTCCCTCTGCAGCCTCTCCCAGCTTACCAAGCTCCAGAAATAATGACTTTCTTTTTGTGTTTCCTTTTTCCCTCTGCCTGTCAAAATTTCCTTTTCAGAAGTGTCCTAGAGTAAGAGCCTTGGATCCAGATTGCCTGGTTGGAAACCTGAGTGCATCCACCCTAGTTGTTGAACCTCTAAACATTTACATAAACGTCCCAGGTCTCAGTTGCCCCATCTGTAAAATGGGATCTCATATGACTGCTGTAAGGGTTAAATGAGATAATAAATGTAAAGTGCTTAAACCATTACCTGCCCATATAAGTATGCATTTTATACATGTTAACTGTCATGATTACTGTGTTACTTTAGAAGGTAATAAAAAAATATGTATTGAATGAATCTCACTACTAGTTAGAGATTGGAGTGGCATAGTGAAAAGGGCATGGGTTTCAGAGGCTGATAAACCTGGATTTGAATCCTAGTTTGTATTTCCCCCTCCATCTCTCCCTGTCTCACACACACACACACACACACACACACACATACCCACATGTATACACACATGTGGCCACAGATAAGAGATACAGGACATATCTGTCATCTCTGCTGTGCAGCCTCCCACAAATTATCAGGCCCTCTCCTGTTGCTGGCATAGAGCCCAACAAACTTACCACGCTTCATACACGCCCAAACCTTTTCTCCTCTCCTCAAATCCATACTCCACCTCTTCAACTCGTCTGCTAGCCAAACCTGTCCGCGCATTCACCGATATCTTGAAATTCCTGAATCCAAAGAATACACATCTCCCTTCTTTATCTTTACAAGACATCCGAAATGGATTTCTGGATTTTAAAACCCTCCAACCTCTTGACTTCTCTCTTTTAATCACACTCTCTAGGGTTTCCTTTCTCCTTTATTCATCTCTCCTTTTCTAACAACATCTAAATACTGCCCTCCTCAGAATTGGGCTTTGGCTCTCTGCTCTTCTCTCTCTGTATTCCCTCTCCAGGTGATCTCACCAGTCCCCATGATGTCAAAAACCATGTACATGCTGGTGACTTCCAAATGTGTCTTCAGGCCAACCAATAACTCTGATGGCTATATGAGAGACATGGCAAATCTATCATGCCTAAAGTGAGCTCTCAATTTCTCCCCCAGAAATGTATTCCTCCTATAGGCTTCCTTTTCTACATAAATGGTACTCACATCCTTTTATTGCTCATTCCAGAAATCTAGAAGTCATTTTTAGTTCTTCAGCATTCTTTATACTTTCCCCCAACCTTACCCAATCATTCAACATCACCTATAAATTCCACCTCTAAGATATTTCTCTAATCTAAATATTCTATCTTCATTCCCACAATTATTCTAATTCAAGACAAAAATTATGTCTCACTAGAATTACAACAATGACCTTCTTTTTAATGTTTCTTTGAATAGCTTTATTGAATATAACTGATATATAAAAAGACTGGACATAATTAATGTTTATAATTGGATCTCTCCACTCCTACCTCTGAACCCCACCTATCTATCCTCCACATTATAGTCAAAGTGATCTTCTTTTTAAAAAATCTTTATTGTTGAAAGTATTACATATGTCCCCTTTTTCCCTCATTGACCTCTCCCAGTCCACCCCCATCCCCACCCCAGGAAGGCATCACCCTATTGCCTGTGTCCATAGGTTATGCATATATGCATACAAGTTCATTGGTTGATCTCTTCCCACCCACCTACCCTCCCCTGCCTTCCCTCTGAGTGATCTTAATGTGAGCTCCTCATAAGATCATTTTAAGGTCACCTGGAATTTTCTTTTTGATGTCTTCTCTACATAATTAAGTAGCTTTGTATTACTTTACACTTTTTATTTCAATTTTTCTTCTTGAAATATTTACATCATTTCTAAACATTCATAAAACATTCCCCATTTTCCTTAGAGGCCATTAAAATACTGATTAAATTAGCAGCATTATTTCAAATTAAGCTTTCCAAAAAGCCTTTGATTTAGGTTTAATAAGACAACTATTATTTTACTATCTAAAAATAAAATCCAATTATAGTTGCTAAGATATAATAATGCATTTCATTATACATTGGATGAGTTAACATAAAGGAAATATAATGACATATTTGTTTTCCTCTAATAAGTTCTAAATAACTTTTTTAACATTTAAGTGAAAAACACATTTAGATATAAATATTCTTACAATATGTTTTTTTACTGAGAGATTTTCTTTCTCCTGTTTTGAATACTCTTAATATATTGGCTTATATATAATCATATATGTAATAAAAACAGTATCAGGTTAACTAAGAGTGGCATTTATCCCTCATTATTTTGTTAAAGATAGAGGAGTTATCTGACTCTATTTACGTAATGCTTATGAAAGGAAGAATACAGATGCTCTCTGACTGAGCAACATACTGCTATGAGTGTGCACAAAAGCCCATGTCTCAAACACACACACACCTAAATATAAAACAGAACTGGGTAAATCAAGGGGGGAAAGCAATTGTTCAAGTTATTTGACATTTCATGGGAATCAAATTGCAACTTTATTATTTGACTAAACATTTTCTTGTTTGATACCAGAATTGTATTTGGTAGAAACTGTAAAATGGAAATAGTGACCTGAGGCAATATAAAGAAAATTATTTTACTTCAGCACAATCACTAAAAATGTAATCTAATCAATGATTGCTATATATCACATGTAGCAGACACCATCCTCACCATGGCTTTAGAAAGGAAGTGTAAATTACCTAAATACTTTCAAACAAATGTCATTTGCATATTTTATACCTGACTTATCTGTGTTAATCACTCATGTTTACTGAATTCATTAAGTATTTGCCCAGTTCTCTTGTTCTCTGTACTCATACTAATTAGTACAGAAAGTTACTGCAACTAATGGTGGTTGTTCAGGAGTTTAATATTTGTCTGTGTGAACTTAGGCAACATGGTGTCATCTGGTGCTTTGCAAAAATGAAGTAAGGGTCCAAAATGAAGTAAGTTCGTCAACATGGTGGCACCTTAGGAAATTTAGAGTGTGGCTCTGAGAGAAAGAAGCTGCCAATTTACTTACTAATAGGGTCAGCAGGAAATCAAGGATGGAATGTCATAATTTATTATACAAACCAAGACACCCCTAAAAGTGAAAGAGACTTGTTAGCACTTATGTCAAGACAAAACAAATAATGTGATATTAACCCACACAAAACAAGATGTAAGGTAACCCAAAGATATTTTCACCCTAAGGAAATAGAAAGTCGAGATCAGGATAAGAAGAAGTTATAGGAGGGATGACTATTTCTCAATAGCTGTCAGGTAACAGAGAACTAGATGATTGGCTCTAGTGATAAATGTGACAGGAGGTGCCATTCTGCAGTAAGGTTGCCAGATAAAATACAGGGCTCCAGTTAATTTGAATTTCAGATAAACAACAAATAATTTCTTAGTATAAATATGTCTTAAACAATATTTGGGACATAGTTTATAGTTTTTAAAAATTCTCATTTATCTGAAAGTCAAATTTGAGTGTGAGTCTTTTATTTTTATTCCTAAGTCTGACAACTCTATTGGGGGCCCACGGTGTGTTCCTAGATAAAGTTCTCTGCTTTCAGGGATCATCAAGTAGGACCTGTGTAGGTCTAAACTAAAGACTCCTTGCAAGAACTACAGTTTTGGGTTGTTTTTTGTTGTTGTTTTTGTTGTTTCCTAAACGGGTTTACTCACTTCACAAAATAGAAGGACCCCTCTGAAATGCTTAGCACAAGATCCAAAGTCTAGAAGCTGCTGGTCAAAATTTAGATGTACAGTAGGTGCCTGGAATGATTGAGTGACCCTCCCTGTGCCGATGTCAGGATTACACAGGAAAAAAGCAATATGTAAGGTTACTGAATGCACAGAAGGAAACCTCAAGAGGTGAAGGCCAGCCCTGGCTGATTTGGCTCAGTGGATAGAGCGTCAGCCTGTGGACTGAAGGGTCCCAGGTTCGATTCAGGTCAAGGGCATGCTCCTCCACTTCCCCGGGGTCCTGGTCCGGGTTCGTACAGGAGGCAACCAATTGATGTGTTTCTCTTACATCGGTGTTTCTCTCTGTCTTTCCCTTTCCTTTCCACTCTCTCTAAAAATCTATGGGAAAATATCTTCAGATAAGGATTAAAAGTAAAATGAAAGGAAGGAAGGAAGGAAGGAAGGAAGGAAGGAAGGAAGGAAGGAAGGAAGGGAGGAAGGAAGGGAGGGAGGGAGGGGGGAAGGAAGGAAGAGAGGGAGGAAGGAAGGAAGATGAAGGCCAACCAAAGAGCCAGTACAAACTAGGGTTATGTTCTGATGGGCCAAATTGGTCAGGTTGGAGTCCCCAAGTTCATTCAAACATTAGGAGCCCAGAAAGCAGATCCTTGGTGGGAACAGAAACAAAGTCCAAAGCCAGCGGGCAGAACTCTGTGAAATAGAGTCAAGAAAGTTCAAGATTCAGGTAAAGAAATAGAGACAGGTTTGGGGTGACTAGGAAGAGAACAGGCAGGTCACGATGATGGCCTCTACTAAGACTTGAATATCTATAACTTACTTTTATCAATCACTAAATGGAAGAAGCATTCATCTTTCTGAATGGTTTTTATTTATTACATCCAATATACTGCAGTTAGAATTTTTATATAAGAAATGGCCAACTGTAATAGTTATAATAATCCTATCTAATAATAGACAAACATGGTAATTGACCATACCTCCGCTACGCTTCCCATTGGCTAATCAGCAAGATATGCAAATTAACTGCCAACAAAGATGGCGGCCGGCAGCCACGCAGCTGAAGCGAGCAGGAGGCTTGCTTGCTCCAGTGATGGAGGAAGCCAAGGTTCCCCGCCTGCCGTGGCCTGGCTCTGAGCTCTGAAAGCAACAGCTCCAAAAGCAACAATGTTTCAATTATAGAAGCTAAACAAACCCCAGATACCTGCTTTCAGCGGCCTCAGAGCTGGAGCGAGCAGGACGACAACAATGTTTCAATTATAGAAGCCAAACAAACCCAGGATACCTGCTTTCAGCCAGC
>NW_005369942.1:6386375-6401097 GCF_000412655.1 Myotis brandtii
TTAGGCCCAATCCCCTGGGGAGCAGGCCTAAGCCAGCAAGTGGTCACCCCCGAGGGGTCCCAGACTGCAAGAGGGCACAGGCCGGGCTGAGGGACACCCTAACCCCGAGTGCACAAATTTTTGTGCACCGGGCCTCTAGTGTCAATAATAATAGTAGTAATAACTAATTGGTATTCAGTTCTTACTATCTACCGAAAATAAATTAAGCTATTCTCTTGGCTTAATTTATTTAATCACCACAACCTTATGATGTAAGTATTATTGTTATCTTAATTTTACCTTGCTATAAATTAGGTAGGTTCTTATCTCAAGACAAGATGAAAATTGCAAAAGGTAAACAAGATCTATAAGAGCCACAGTGCACTGCTCATGTCTGCACCATAAAGACTACCTAGAGTTTCACTAGCTAGTTTGGAATTTCCTTAGCTCCATTCTTCCCTAGCTCTCTAACTTTGGGCAAGTCCCTTCATCCCTCTAAGTCATAATTTCATTCTAGTTAGAAAGGGGGCAATAGTAGGGGCTGCCTTACAATGTTATAAAAATGAAATAATATGTAAAAGATTTAGGATACTACATTCTGGTATACAATAAGTATGTAATAGATAGCAAATGCTATAATTTAGAAAAGACTCAATATTAAAAAAGATGGAAAGGAAACAAAATTTGTTATTTCTGTAGTTTTTGTATTGATTCATTGTCTTTATAGTCTTCTATTTCAGTATTCTATAAGGCCTACTTATGTGTCTCCAGAGATTTCTTCATCTCTATCTTCAATCTATATCCTCTGATATTTGCTCAACAGAAAGCCCTAGCTACCATATCAGGAGATAGAGAGTGGAGTAACTTGAGCTGGGTTCTGGCCAGGCCTGCTTCTCCCTCCAGCCCCCACCATTACCCCCACCCCCACCCCCACATTCCCCTCCCCCTACCGCCTCAGGCAGGAAGCAGAGCAGCTGCAGTGTCCAAGTCCAATATGAATGAACACAAGGAGAATTTATTTGCTCCTACCACTCCTAGGCTCAATTGAAGAGCCATAACATATGGCATTGAGGCTCTCTGATTTCCTAAAGGGGATGGGAAACATAATTTAGACATATAAAGGAATTAATACCCTGTAAGGTAAACTTTGATCATTGAGATTCAAGGAGGAACCAGGAGATGAAGTTTACAGACTTCCAGCCTTACCATGAACCTCTGCAAATTGCACTAGGATCATACTACCTCTCCAGACACCACATGTTGAAAGGCATTTTTAGGGGTGAAATAGGCAGGTTTAGGAAATTTTAGGAATTAAGGGGTCCATGGAGAAAGCACAAGGCTACAGAGCTGCCAAGGGTACATTTCCATAGAAAAGGGGAGCTTGGGATAGCAGAAGGTGCATTTCCATAGAATAAGGGAGCTGGGAGCTGTAGAAGGTATACATTTACAGAATAAAGGGAAGGAAGCCCCTCATTTTGAGAGGGAAGAGGAAAGCCCAGAAGGAATAGGGAAAGAATAAGGGAAAAGAAGGAGGGAGCTCTGAAGTTGCTATAGTGACTAAATCAGAGGGGATAGTGATCAATCAGAAGGGATATCAAGGCACAAAAAAACTTCAGCCTTTATAAACCTAAGGAAAAGGGACTTAGTGGGACTCTTTCCCCCTCCCCACATGGGAGTCTGTGCTTGTTTTTCAATAAATCTCCACCTTTTACTATACCACCTTTCATCAGTGGTTTCAATTCTTCAACTCCACCTACTCCACCTAACAAGAATCCAGGAACCATCCTGCCCAGAGGAACACCATGGGTTCCAGGCCAATGTTCCCATTTCAGTGTGACCAAGGCACTGGGTGAGTATGTTTTCTTATAAAGGATATGGTCAGCTCTGTCACTCAATAGCTTGTATTTAATTTTTCTTTTTCTCTTTTTTGTCTTACTTCTTTTCCCCCCTCTCTTACTGCCCTTGGATTAAGAAGATAGATGGATAGATAGATGAATAGATGATAGATAGATGATAGATAGATAGATAGATAGATAGATAGATAGATAGATAGATAGATAGGTATTTAACTCTGAGTGTTTGCCTCAGGCTATTTTACTATAAAATCCCAGCTAAGATGATTGATAAGAAGAGTGGCCCTAGAAAGCTGATCCTCAAGGTGGAATGATGGAATAGATCATCGCTCTGTATTAAGGGCGTCATAAAGACCCCGTTGCTGCCACTAGAATGAGTGGTATCACAAATAACAAAGCTTCATGTGATTGATATGGGAGCAACAATAATTGGAAGAATTGTGGTAAAGGGCATCCGATCTATATGGCACTGGAAGTCTTTCTAAAGAAAAAATGACAGGTTCAGGACAGCTAATTGCCAGCTAAAGGAATATCATAAAAATCAATAGGTCTCTGTGAAACTTCACAAAAATTCTTGTCTTCGGTAGCTTCAGGGCACACTGCACAGGAAGTCAGGCTTGGGATCTAATTATAAAAGTGACAAAGCTGCAAAGGAAACTAAAAGTATACCTCAATGATCTTCTGTGTCAAATTGTGGGCTCTGAAAAAAAATAATGGATGCTAGGATGAGAACATTTGGGTGGAGAATTTTGAGAATCTTGAACCTCAAACCTCAAAGTTGCCTGGCCAACAGAAGCAGCCCCTTTCCACTTACTAGAGAAAAGGTTCCTCTCTTGTCTGAATTTTTCGAGTAGATCCTAATTGTTTGCTGAGATGGATCCCCTCTTGCCTGAACTTGAAACAAGTTGTGGATTCTGGAACTTCTTTAACATAGGTGGAAAGAAAGGATCAGAAAGCACAGGGAAGTGGGATTGTTAGAATGGATATATTAAGTAAGATCTGAAAATCAAGCACTGGACCATGTTCTCTAAGAAGACCCTTCCTTTATGAAGGCAATAAGAACTCACAGGGGAGGGAGGCCCTGGCATATTGAGTGGTAGTTGTCCAATGCAGGCTGGCATTCGGTGGGAAATATGTGAAAGTGAGCCTCCTTCATTATAGACGAGGCAACCGCTCTACGTCACAGAGACCAAGCAAGGCTCTAACAAGATAATGAGCTTTAAAAACTGGAAATAAGTAACTATTGTAGTTTAAAAGTTTAAGCTATTCAGTGTACAAACATGTAAATATTATTGGCATTTATCTTCTTGACCAAATCTTCCCATTCTATTTGAAAAAAACAGCTTCTTTCTTTCCAACTAATGTGAAACATCTATTTCTTCTCTCCCTAAAAATGTGCTTATGCTTGCACTTGTGAGAAATGCTCACCTGTCTGAATTCAAATAACTGACTTGGAGATAGAAGTATGGAAAAAACGAGACTTTTAATAAGTTCTGGAGAGTGGGTGTCCATCCCATTGTACAGGCACACCTGGGGCAGGGAACATACCCTATTTATTCAGTCCCTCCTCCAGTTCCTCATTGGCTGAGAACTATGGGATCACCTGTTTCCTCATAGGTCGCCTAGGTCTTGCGGTCTCCCATTGGGCCATTGAAAAAAATTGGGCTGGGGCCTCTCTAGCTGCCTCCCCCTCCCCCTATCTAGTTGAGGCAGGCACGTGGGGTGGGGGTACCTCCATGATGCTGGCCCACGTGCACAGTTCTTTGTTCCTATATCCTCTTTTCTCCTCCCTACATTCTGTTTGCCCTGGGGAAATTCAGCAAATTCCATCAAAAGCTGACCATGCTGGAGATGGATCACAGAGGTCCATTTCCTACAAATTGTATTGAAATTCCATTTCATTCTTAGTTTAATAACTGTAGACACTAATGACCAAAGAAAAAGATGCTATGGTGATGTAACACTATGCACTATATATTTAGAACCACACAATTCATCGTGAACTTACTAAAAGCTATTTAATTGCTAAAATAATAATAATGGAAGGAAAGCATGTACTGCCTATAAAAGACTAATTAAAATACTTTAATATAGTAAATTGATCATTAATAGTGTGGTACCTGTTTAATCAATGGGTTAATAAAGATAACTATGTGATCACAACACATTTTTACACTACTTCAAGCATACATCTCTATTTTGAAAACCATGATAACTTTTGTATAAAATAATTAAAAATCTAAGAAAGTTTTAAAAAATTAGCTCCTTATAATTAGTAGCAATGATAAGATTCCTAAATGTCAGTGCTGGTAGAACCTAACCATTTGAAGCAAAGTGGACATAATTACCAAAGTGGCATTAATGTGAGGGAGCAATTAGAATATCTCCACCTAAGATATGTGTAGTAGCAGCTAATATATCATGGTGCCCCAGAGGGAAGATAGCTTGACATCTTAATGGGTGCTGCTTAATTTTATGAGCATGGAAATCAAGATCTAGTCATCAGAAGGCTCAAAGCAACCACCACAATTAAAATTTTAGTCCCTCAACCAGTTCCAGAACTAAGTCAGTTTGCAGATTCAGAATCTATTGATTAAAGGGAAGGTCCATTCCCTTTGAGGAAAGTTTTTGCGATATGACAAGTCTATTCTTCTGATCCTTCCATTTGCCATAACAAGGAACTGTGGAAGAGAGAATATCCAAATGTTACAAATAAGGCTAAATACCTTCTGACCTCTGAGGTGCCACTAATCCCAATAGATCCAAATGCCAATGTTGTCCTTGGGTTAGAGTGGGAGCTTATGAAGGCCAGGTGAAAAATGGAGTTTGGCTCTAAGTCTTACAGAGAACACAATGGACAAATAATTCACCCTGAAATTATTTCCCAGTCAGTAAACATATGTACCTAGTATGAGATAGATATACTTAGAAGCAGGCAGAAAGCACATTATTTTTTGTTTTGTTTTGTTTTGTTTGTTTGTTTTACTTAGCTTTGTAGAGTAGAAGCCAATTTTATTAGAAAGAATTAAATAGAAATTCCTGAAAATCACCCCCCAATAGCCAAGATAGTAAATTAGAAACAATTCTCATACAGTAAGGACTGCAGAAATGAGTGCCCTCAATAAAGGCTTGAGGAGGTAGGGTAATGACACCCATCATAGAACTAGTCAGTTAGTCTGTGAGACTCTACAAATAAAATAAAATAAAAGTCATAGTTAATAATGGTGGATTATTTATTATATTCTTAACAAATTGGTGGCCTCAATTATAACTGCTTTGCCAGATGTGAATCTTGAATTCCAATGATCTGGCGCATATGTTATATCTAAAGTAAAAAGTAAGTTAATATACTTCAAACTTCCCACAACTCAAAGGAGCATAGCATAGGGTAGGCATCTTGGATTTTGGAGGCATCATTACTTTTGATTTTTGAGGGACTTTTGCTTCAACCATTTATATAGTGAATTTGAAGGCAAAAAAAAGTGGTTTTTACAGTAATGGAGGACTCTGTGGTCTAAACAGGCTACCCTGATTCAGAACATACAGCCTAGTGAATCAAGTGGTACTAGAAGTGTTCTTGGTCTATAAAGATGTTATGTATAAAGTCTGTTAATATATAAAAATCCTCCTATGGACCAAGTTGCAAGTCAGACATTTGGATATTAATTTAAAATGCAGAAAAAATAGCCAGAGGTATAAATATACATTGAATCCTGGGCAGTGGTGAATGGCTTGACCAGTTAATTAGGAGTTTGACAAAAATAAGGCTGAAAATCATGGGTAAGGAGTCTTAGGGATGATGTATATGATAGAAGTGAACACGAAATACCAAGATCTGTGTGCCTTGTGTTAATGCTATGGAGAAAACGTCCCCTGCAAAGGAAGCTCTCCCTGGCAAAGTCCACATAGAGCTCTCTCCTCTGGTGTACTCTCAACCCCTGCAATGAACAGCAGGGCCATTAGAGCAAAGATGAGAGCTATGCACAATACTCAGGCCTGAGGAGTTATAATATGCCTCTTATACAAAGTCATTTTTCTTATTAAAAAACATAATAGAAAACAATGACGAGAAAAACTAGTGACTCACCTTAGCTAAGGCGCTTCAAGGAGAAGCATGAGATAGAATTAGTATTCTAGGCTCTCTCATAAACTGATACCTTTCCCAGGAGTTGGTCCTGATCCTGGATCTCTGTGTGCAGGGAGGAGGGAGTGGAGTTCACAGATGTGTGGGCTAAAACAAGTTATCCTTCCATATTTTTTCAGGAGTTATTTTTTTTATGAAGTTAAGTCTGGGTATTTGTGAAGCAAAGCCTGAATCAGGTTATATATTAGTCAGGACCCCAACAGTAAAGGTTTAGTACACTCAAAGTAGGATAATTCAACAAGGGCTTAATAAAGGATCCAATTACAAATGGGAGAGCCTAGTTTAGGGAAACCAGAAGGTATAGTGCAATACTGCTATCCTCTTACCACCATCAGGTCCCAGAAGAAAGGGGATGGGAGGATGACTAAAAACCAAAATGATAAATTGTGTAATGAGATCCACCTTGAGAAGAACACATGTAAGCAGGACACTAGGCAGAGAGGGAACACGGAGAGTAAAATCATAGGCTCACTCTCTGCCTTTCCTCTTTTCTTCCATGGGAGCAACCATTGACTTAATTTCATCAAGATCAGAGGGCAAAGAAACCCGTCAATGAATTCCCTACAAGTCAGCCTTCCAGGACTGGAATGCAGGTGAGAGAGCTGGAAAGTAGATTTGCAAGGGCAAATGGAAGATATTAGGCATAGATTGAATTTTATAGCAGTTTACATTTCCTTAAGCTAATTTATAGTCCCCATGATAAAATTTCTCCTTAAATACAGATGGGAAATCTCTAGAAATTTCCATTGTGTGTAATAAAATATCTGAAGAGGGAGTACTCTTAAATATACATTGTTAAGTCAAAGAAGCCAGTCTGTCAAGGCTAAATTCTGAAATTAGACAATTAAGTACAGATGACAGAAGGTAAGAGCCAAAATTCCCCCATTTAAATGCTAATTTCATCCAAAAACACCCTCAGAAAAACATCCAGAGTAACGTTTGACCACATATCTGGGCACTATGACCAGCCACGTTGAAATGGAAACTCAACTATCACACACACCCTCTTATTTGGCTTAAAGAGAGCAAGGCTGCCCCTTTTCCTCTCTCTGAAATAAGAGATAAAAGCCCAAAGCACTTCCTCTGGGTCCCTGTCACACTGTCATTATCTTTCCTGTTTTACCAATTCCTCTGTGATATCTATACTCCTCTTCACATAGGTTGGTTAGGAGGTAGTGGGATAACAGTGAGGATTAGAGGAATGTTAGGAAAGCAAGATAACCTTGGAGCCAGGTTTCTGGCATCTTCAGAATACAGGTGCACCTATCTTCTTCAACCCTAGGAATTTAGCTGATGTCCCTACATCAGAGAAGGCCTATTGAACAGGCTGGCAATTGTAACACAATATGTTAAATACTATTATAAAGGAGAGTTGGAGCGCATTGGGAGTATTTAGACTGGAAGACTTTGGAAAGGCTTAGTCCAATTAGACTAAGTTAGGCTAAGCCAAAGACAGAAATTCCAACATGTGGATGTGTTAGTGAGTTATCAGCCCCTAGACGCCTTTCTTCCTGAGCATCTTTACTACGACAGATCCACTGGAACCACATCTTTGAAGTTACTTGGTGTTGATTTCTTGCTATAGCTTCAAAGTCTTTTTTAAAGCTAAAGTAAGTCTTCACTGGTTCATATGAAATCTTGCCTTAACTTTCTAACTTCTTAGAAAATTACAACTTAAATAGGCGCTCCCTCCACCCAAATCTATAACGTATTTATTATAGTATTATAGTATATGTGTGTGTATTATATTGGATTAGATCATAATATATAATACCACCATCCTTCTCAATGTTTATGCTTTACTTCTACACAACACACACATACACAGACTGTTAATATTTCTTGCATTCTTTCTGCCCACCCATGGTGTGATAACTGTGGTTTGCCAAAAAATGTGACTTGCTTATTGGAATGACCAAAAATTCATTCATTTATTTGTTCATCCATTCAAAAAACAGTGAATGAGTACCTTGCTGGAGTTTTGTGCTTAGAATGGTAGATATTCCCTGCCTGGAAGAGCTCCCAGTGCGAGGAAGGGACAGACAAGGAGATGGGCAGCATGAGTATTCTGAATAGTGCCAAAATCGACCTTGAGCACAAGGTACTAAAGAAGCACTTCAGTTTATATTTCTACTGTGAATTAAGAGCTTTTACTCTTCACAGTTTAAGTAATGCTGCCATTACTTCATCCATAACTGTCTCAAAGTAAACTCAATTTTCAAGTGTATAAATGCAACTGTCTAAATGTAGTATAACAAATAGCTTCTCGTTGGTATTCTTCCTAATGCCAATAGAGATTAGAGAACAACCTGACCTTTCTCCCAAAGTCTAAAGCATCTGCTATAATCCTCTAGAAAAATAAAGAGCAGAGGAACAGAAAATAGTGTGGTATAATCACACGTAAATAAATTGTTTCTACATGATCTCAAAGTAGGCTTGTTCAAATAGTTCACAATTGTTTCTCAAAGATAATCTAACCATAAACTTGGCAAAACAAGAGGGCGTAAATCAAATTCTTTTGCAAGATTTTTAAAATTAATACTCTGTTTCACTGAGCTTGCAATTAGCAAGGATCAAGGACTAAACGTATGTCCACTTGAAAAAAACACACACACTAGAACCCCTGTTAGGTCTTAATTTAGTCAAATAAGTTTAATAAAAGTGCCCCTTTGGGCTTTTTACAAAGATATTGTCACTTAAAATTGAAATGGACATTTCAGAGTAATAAGCTCTGGACAGGAGGGAGAGCATGAGGCACTTGAGAAATTCAGGGAAGGAAGGGAATGACCTTTGGAGAAGTAACAGGATCTACAGTGTGATTTGTCTGTAGTTGGCTGCAACAGGAAGAGCACCTATCTACCAAAAAAAGAAAAAGGAGAAAAGAAAAAAAAGACCTCCTGATATAGGTGGTAGGCAAGTGAGCTCTGGAACCAGATTTCTGCCACTTCCAAGCTGTGTGACCCATAGCTAGTTCCTTGGGAGGTTAGGCTAGATTAGAGGTAATAGGATTTTACCTCATTACTTTGGAGACCTAAAAACTAAAGTTTAGAAGTGAAAAATGACTTTTTCAAAATCACGCAAGTGGTAAGTGGAAACAGGCAAGACTGAGGTTAGGTCGGGGTTCTGTCTAAGCAGGACTACAGATCGAACAAACCACAAAAGCCTCCCAGACATATACTAGTGGGAAAGAGGCAATATTATACACTAGGGCAGTAATTTAGTAAACAAAAATATATGATTTAAAAGGCTACTCAAAGGAACTGTGATCCTAACTTAAGGAAATTGCAAAAATATAGATTAATATCTGGAGGTTCAGAAGTTGTGTTCATAGAATTTGTACTGAAACAGAGGAAAGAGATCTGACAAACGCAGATCTAATAGACTAATATAGTATTCTAAAATATACATAATTTGCAGACATTATAATTAGCCATTCGGCACCACAGAGAAAGCTCTGTAATATTCCTTCTATATTAAAAAAAAGAAGAAGAAGAAAGAAAATAACCTGAAGGTTAGGTGAATTTTTCCAGAGCACATCATGTTCTTCTCAAATCATCAGAGATCCTTAATCCACTAGCATATAACACATTTGGTCCATAAGAACATAGCTCTATTTGAAGCACTCTGGCCAAGGGTTTAGAAAGTAGAAATATTCCAAATACTCCAAATTATAACTAAGTGGTATTAGTCTTTTTTTTTCATTCTGAGACTTAACTGG
Organism: Myotis brandtii; assembly: GCF_000412655.1. Classification (NCBI taxonomy): domain Eukaryota; kingdom Metazoa; phylum Chordata; class Mammalia; order Chiroptera; family Vespertilionidae; genus Myotis; species Myotis brandtii. The sequence continues at coordinate 6,396,070 of NW_005369942.1, forward strand.
AAAATATAGCCCAATTTTTGCTTCTATCTTCTTCACTCTCCCCACACAGTCATATCATTTGCACGATTATAGATGCCGTTCAGCTGTGTCAGCAATTCCCTTTATGCAGACAGCTTTGAAAATGTTTATGAAACTAGTTTTTTTTTGGGGGGGGGGTAAGTATATTTTAAGCTGAAACACAGCAAGTAAAAATCCCATCACTTGAGAGCAATTTCTTTTATCTACCTTGCAAAATGTGATGTGAATATATAAAAAGATCTGAACTAATTTAAGGTATATGAAAAAGAAGTACAGAAAATTCAAAAAGAGGGATGGATGAAACTGAAATGGACTCCAGATAAATTTTTCTTTGAGATATGGGATTTAATGATGTATAGAGGGTATCCAAAAAATGTATATAGTTTTAATAATTATAAAGGCAATTTTTATTAAAATACATTTCATTTTAAAATTGAGCTATTGACTGTTAAAGTGCATATATATTTTTGGGACACCCTGTATTAAAAAATAACAATGTACCCATAAAATTTGGAGACATTGAAATCAATGGCATATGCACAAAAAGGGTGAACTAACATTTTGGGTCTGCAAAGAAGCCCATAGGATAATGTCCTTTAATAAGCAGACAACTGAGTGAGGCCAAGATAAGAATTGTTAAAAATCTGACCACATGGCTTGAAGTCTATTCACAAGCTTTCACCATATGCAAAGAAAAAGATCAAAATATCTCTATTCTACACACATTTCTTACCACTGCATATATTACCACTCCACATATTTGTTCAGAAAAGCATGTAAAAAGACAATTGTACATTCCCAATTAGTTTAAGCACAACAGGAGCGAACCTGGAGAATTTGTTTTTCAAGGTTGACTATATTTAGGTAGCGAAGAGGGGAAATATTATCTCTACAGATTTCTGAGAATTCTGCAACTGAGACTACAAATACTTCCAAAAATATTAGGACAAATGGACAGAGATTGTAAATGGAAAGATATTTGGAAAAAGTTCAAGAGACTCTAAAACAAAATTTTAATTAAATAAGAACATGTTAGTTTGACTATGAATAAAAGCTGAAGGCACCTTATTAAATCTTTACAAGTTGCTCTTCTATATGATCAGATATTTAAATAATACACAAAAGGAAGTACAGGCATAACAAAGACAGAAGTGCAGACCTGTTGGTTAGACTATGTGACAGGCAGAATAATGATCTCCAAAGATTTTCACATCCAATCCCTAGAACCTGTGATAATGTGAACCTGACATGGCAAAAGGAATTTACAGATGTGATTAAATTGAGATGGAGATAGTATCCGGGATTATCAAGGTGGACCCAATCTAAGCACACATTGTTAAAGGTAGAGAACCTTTCCCAGTGTGGTCACAGTGATATGTGACTACAGAAGTCAAGTGTGATGTGAATAGCACTCAGTCTGCCATTGTTGGCTTTGAAGATTGAGTAAAGGAGCAGAAAATGTGGGTGCCTCAAGAAGCTGAAAAAGATAAAGATTATCCCCCAAAACCACCAAAAAGGAATGCAGGCCTTCCTATACCTTCTTCTAAGCCCAGTGAGGTCCATGTTGGACTTTTAAACTACAGAACAATATAATTTTAAACTTGTCTTATTTTAAGCCACAAAGTTTGTAGTAATTTGTTACAACAGCAATAAAAAGCTAACAGACTATAACTACCTGAGCTTAGGTTTAAAGAAACATTCTAAGAACAAAAGAAAGGAAATTTAAGCTGTATTCTGAGTATCTATACTAATAAAAGCCTAGGTGGCCCTCATGCCCTCACATCACCACAAGACAGCCGCCCCCATGTCATCACAAGATGGCCACCCCCCATGTTGTCACAAGATGACCGGCAGGGGAGGGCAGTTGTGGGTAATCAGGCCTGCAGGGGAGGGCAGTTGGGGGCCATCGGGCCATCAGGGGAGTGCAGTTGGGGGAGATCAGGCCAGCAGGGGAGCGGTTAGGGAACGATCCGGCTGGCAGGCAGAAGCGGTTAGGGGCAATCAGGCAGGCAGGCAGACGAGATGTTAGGAGCCAGCAGCTCCGGATTGTGAGAGGGATGTCCAACTGCTGGCAGTCAGACATCCCCTGAGGGGTCCCAGATTGTAGAGGGTGCAGGCTGGGCTGAGGGACCAACCCCCCCTCCCCAGTGCATGAATTTCTTGCACCGGGCCTCTAGTAACAATATAAAAGGAAAAAGTAATGCCGAAATTATAAAATGACAAAGGACAAGGAGGAGGAGAAGGGACAGAAAAGCAAAATGAATGGAGGATCTGTATGCTAAACAGCTTTAGTTTTGAGCTTTTCTTGATAAGAAGTTCTAACTAGTTGTAAGGATTGATATTCCATGATACTTACTATTTTATTTTTGATTAAAGGTCTTGCAAAGAACAAAGAAAAAATTCATTTTTAATTGAATAAAATCCATTCTGTCTCATAATTATATGATGAGCCCATTCAACCTTTCTATAAATCTAAGATACTTTTTACCTTGAAATGATTTGCAATTTCAGCATTCTAAGAATTGTTGTATCAATTTTCACTGATTATTTTTAACAATGCTAAGAAATATTAAAATAATAAAACAGAAAAATGATGGAATTATCTAGAAAGATCATGAAATAGCAAAACAAATAATCACTATTGTATCATCCTTAGATTTTAATATTGAGTTGACCAAAGTGTTATATCATTATCTTTTGAGAAAAGAGAACAGACTGGAGATGTAATCTTTGTTGTCTGCTTTTAGCTTTCATTGAACTCAGTTGAGAATGCAGAAATTTTATTTTCTCCTCATCCTGACAAGAGAAGAAAATTGACAGAGGACGATGATTCACAATTATTGGATGACTCAGAAGATGCATGTAAAGTGACAAACAACAGCTCTAGACTAGAATGATGATGATGAGACTAATGGTATAAGTGAAATAAATCTTAGACTGTGAGTCTTTCTTCAGATGATGATATCCTATATGAATATTCTCAAATTCAAGATCAATAAGTGAATAATACTTTTAAAGACAAAAGAGAGATAAATATAGAGTGTTCTTATTCACTTAATCATTTAACAGAAGGACTTAATCATGTAATATTTTGGGATAAGTACCTGGACAATCTCATTTTTCTAAAAGAGCAGGTAACAATATTCTTTCATCTTTTGTGGTCTTATGATTTGTAGGTAGAAAAATGCTGACAACATATATGTATACAAAATAAATACAAGAAAGTAAGTGATGTAAAATGAAAAAAAATGGATTGATCATTACCATCTTTGTTCATAAATCTAAAGATGAACATGTTAGGCAATTAGTGAACACAGAAGATGGCCATCTTCAGCAAAATTATACACTGTCAAAATTTCAAAAAGTTCTTCAAGTAATACATTTTGGTGATGCAAGTGTAAGAAGAACAAGATACAATGATAAGCTGGGATCTACTGGACATGTATTTAAAATCTGAAATCAGTATTTACAAGATAAATATGTTCCAGGTACATGTGTGACAATTGATAAGCATTAGCCTCATTCAGAGAGCAGTACCCATCTCAGGTTTATGTACATTCCAAAACTAGAATATAGGAAATTAGTAATTAAAGTTTCACACAAAGTAGTTTTCACTATTTCTCTATTCTTACTTCTGTTGCATGAACTAAAAAGGTAAATAGTAAAAAGGATCCATTGGTCTCAGATTAGGTAAAATGGTGATGGCATTGAACCTTCATGCTGAAGACTGTGGGGCAGAGGGAGGTCGCAGGCAGCAGGAACAGGGATGTGATGGCCTAACGAAAGCTTCTCTTCCCCTCAGTGCCTGAAGTCAAGGTTGTGTGGTCCATACTTCTCTTTTTTACTCTTCTTCTCAACCTCTTGCTAAACTTAAGATGTGTGTTTCACTCTTTGCTCTTATAATAGTCCTAGAGGAAAGAAGTAGTACTAATTTCTCTCACTAATTTTAGCATAGGAATTATATTGAAATCCAAATCAAAGAACTAAAGTAGACCATGTCAGCAGTCACAGTTTAAATTGAAAATTTTCAATAAGAAGAAAATGATAGAAGGCACAAACTTCCCCCATTAAGTTGCAAACTATGATTATGTATTCGTTTTCGAGGGCTCCCATAACAAAGAACCACAAAATGGGTGGCTTAAAATAACAGATATGTATTCCTGGAGGCTGAAAGTCTGGTTTTAAGTGTAGGCAGGGCAGTTGCTTTTGAAAGAGTCTGAGAGAGAATTTAGCCCATGTCTCCTCCTAGCTTCTGGTGGATGTCAGCAATCCTCAGTGACCCCTGTCTTATGTATGCATCTCTCTAAGCCAGTGGTTCTCAACCTGTGGGTCGCGACCCCTCTGGGGGTCGAACAACCCTTTCACAGGGGTCGCCTAAGACCATCGGAAAACACATATATAATTACATATTGTTTTTGTGATTAATCACTATGCTTTAATTATGTTCAATTTGTAACAATGAAATTGGGGGTCACGACAACATGAGGAACTGTATTAAAGGGTCACGGCATTAGGAAGGTTGAGAACCACTGCTAAGCTGTCTGTCTTCATAGGGCTTTCTCCTCTTTGTGCATCTGTGTTTCTGTATCCAAGTATCTGTCTTCTTTTAGAGACACTAGTGATTTTGGATTTAGGAACCAACCTATTCCTGTATGACCTCATTTTAAATTGATTCCAACAGCAAAGACCCTATTTCCAAACAAATGCACATTTACAGGTGCCTGGTCAATATTAATTGAAGGGGGCACTATTCAACACAGTACATATTATTTTTGTCAAAAAAACCCCCATTGATTCAGGAGACATATAAGCCCTTACATAGAAATGTAGGGATTACAAAGAGAACATTAGATATATAAGGAGGAAGAGTCCAATATTTTAATAAGTACTTAGAAACTAAATACTGATTCAGTAAATAATATAACTGGAAGATTATTTTTAAGTCTTGGTTAAAGCTTCAAATATCTTTTGAGAAATCTAAAATTTAATTTGGAATGTTTCTCTCTTTGA
>NW_005369942.1:6401136-6478137 GCF_000412655.1 Myotis brandtii
ATCTTAATCAGACTAGCATGTTCTTCTTCTGTTTTCCTGCATCTCAAAAAGAGAGATGAGATGCTACTCTTTGTTTGTTTTTCCTCCCCAGGGCTTACCCCTCACTCTGGTGGGCAACATCAAACACTGACTGATAATGATCAAGCCCAAGATATTTAAGAGCTCAAGGATCCATTTTATCATGCACATTACTAGAGCTTGGAATATTATTTTGCTCCCAAATGGCTTCCCTATTGCAATATGGATTTCTTCATGTTAACTTCCATTTCTGTTTTACCAGTGGCCTCCTGTTTCCACAGTGTGCAAGACACAGAGGGGTGGATTGTCAAAATACTTTGTATGGAATAACACTCACGAATCCTGTTAACAGTAATGGGACCAAGGTGAGGAGTCCCCAGTCACTGTGGAGCCACTCTGCCCTGAAATGCTCCAAATTATTATTGAAAGTTTTTAAGTTAATGTCATTATCAGAAATGTGCTAATGGCAACTACTTTTATTTCACATTTTTCTCCTAGCAATTACTCATTCTTTACTGATAATGTATAATTTAGAAAAGAAGAAAACAGAAACTTCTTTCTCTCAGAAAAGCACAAATTTATTTGTTTGGGCTCCTGTGCAGACTGGACAGGCAGGAGGTGACACAGTCAGTGGTGAGTGACACATTATGTTCCCTGGCGCAACCTGTGTGGCATCTTACAGTCTTTTGTGATATTTCATATGGTTTCTGCTAAAATCTACTTCAGAATTATCCCCTGCCTGGATGCATCAAGGGCGTGAGGCTTTTCATTTTACAAAACCCTGGTGATCAACCCTTGCAGTCTGCTGGTAAGTAGAGAAGCCTGCTAGACTGAAGCATTTGCTATTATCTGATTTTCAAGGGAAGCTTTTTGAACTGTGATGTGCATTAATTGACGTCTCCCTTGTAGGTTCTTGTGCCAGTGAAAAGCCCCCAGAAGTTGTACTGATCAACAAACCATGATGATGATCCCGCTCTGAGTCTTCCAGCCAAAGGTAACCGAAAGCAGCTCACCTTGAATAGAATGGATGACTGGAACTTTGTCCTCAGAGTTCTTGGCCTTAAAGAAAACGACTGCCTTGATGATGAATTGGATGGTTCCCTTCTTTCTACTGCAGCTACCACAAAATTCTTTCTACACAGTGTTAATGAAGTTCTTTTGGAATTGATGTTCAATTGCTGATTCAAACAGTGTTATGTTTAATCAGAAAATTACAGTATCTATAAATTAGAAAATACTATAGAAAATTACAGTATCACTAAATTAGAAAGACTATAACTCGGGAGTACCATATTCCACTTTAAAAAGATATAGACAAAAAATAATATCTATGTTTCATCAATTAAGAATCTTATTTCATAATTTGGTCATTAGGATGACCACAGTGGATTGAGTGCTTGCTACTGCTAACAATTTTAGGTTCTAAAATACAAAAAGTAGAAATAATTCCTCTATAATTTTGTTAATTAAATAGTGGATAGTTCCACACAGTTAGTTTTAAAATTTATGTCCTTGAACATTGAAATAAAACTTGGTAAAAATAATACAATAATACGTACTATGTACTATTCTAGGTACTTTGCATGTATTAACTCATTTAATTTTTTAAGCCTCAGAATAATCCTATAAAATGGGCACTATTTTACGCCCAATAACATATGCAGAATTTTTCTTTAAATGTTGCACATATTTACATGTGATTTACTCAAAATGCACTTTGTAAACACTATAATTTTCATATTGATCTCTTCATATGCTCTAAATATCTTAGTCCTCAAAAATCGTTTGCCATCTGTTTGAATGTTTGATAACCAATACATTGAAATACAAACTTCACATATAGAGAATATAGGGCCCCTGGTTTTACTGGAGGAGATAAATATGAAGTGAATACCTCTGTAACTCTTTTGTAAAGCTGTGATAAGAATTTTCTTCCATGTCCTTTGTTTCACTCCCCTACTGATTCTCCATACACAAAATATTGCTTCATATTCTAATAATCATATTATTCCATTAAATTGCCATAACAGGTTTTACTTTCCCCACTAATCATGGTGAGTTGTCGAGGCTTGCTAAGAGAGTATAATTGCCCAAGACCATTATAAACAAAGAAAAAAAAGATGCCCCAAATAATCAGCCACTAATGAAAGCCATATTAACAGAGGTGGCTTGAAGAGGATAGATTTGGGTAAGATTTTGCATATTAAATCTTCAAGACTTGGTGAATAGTTGGATTAATGACTCCCAGATTTATATCTAGGCCAATTCCATAAACAGAAGACAATGGTCAGGAGCATAAATTGTTCACATTTAGGGAGGAGACAAAAAAGACACTATGGTAAAATGGTTAATGTATACATTTTCATTAGATTTTTATATATGCACTCAAGAAGGGTATGAAGTCACAGTATCAGATAAAGGATCCACACAGCTGTATTAAACACCTCTTATATACCAAGAAACTGTATTGGCTTTACCTTGTAGTCCAGCCCCTTGCCTTAGAGGTCAGTTCAGAGGGGACATACACCAGCTCCCTGTCTCTGCAACCTGAAGTACACCTTGTCTCCTGCCCCAAGGCTCTTTTTTTTTTATTGATTTCAGAGAGGAAGGGAGAGGGGAGAGAGAGATAGCAACATCAATGATGAGAGAGAATCACTGATCAGCTGCCTCCTGCATGCCCCACACTGGGGATCAAGCCCACAACCCGGGCATGTGCCCCCTACTGGAATGGAACGCATGACCCTTCAGTCCGCAGGCCAAGGCTCCATCTACTGAGCCAAACCGGCTAGGGCCCCAAGACTCTTTTGATTCCAAACCTCAGAAAAACCATGGGAACCTAATGGCACTCACATCTGTCCAATCCAGAAATTCGAGTGAATTAACCTGTGTCCACGAACTCACCCCTTGACTAATGGGGAATGGGAACCAATCAATAACTGCTTTCCCCTTTGATTCCTTAGACAGAGTTATCAGACACATGTCATAGCCCCCTCAGAAAGTCCTATGGGATTAGAGCAATGTCGCCCCACTGTAGCCAAGCCCATAATGCATCTGTGTTGTTCCCCTTAGCTCTTTTTCATGTCTCATTCCTGTTTTCTGGTAAGCCAAGCTAAGCCCAGTAAGTTTTAAATAGCAAATAAGAAAGTATGAAGCATAAACTTTTTGTCACAAACCCAACAGATTATGTTGGTTAATTCAAAATACTGAAAAGTTGAAATTAATGTATTTCAGGATTAACTGCAGTGCTATTAATAGCATAGAGAATTTGAAAAACTAATACTACTACAGAATAAAATGGTAAATTCTTGTCTTTTACTTTGCTACAGACGTTAGTAATTCAAACATGGTTGAGCATAGTATTATTTTAAATATTGGCAAGTCAATAATGCAGCATGAGTAAAGATATTATTGGCAAAGTTCCTAATGTGTAATATTGTATTTTCTACTTAGTTCCTTTCAGATACAAGTGCAGAAAGTGGAAAAGTTTTCCATTAAATAATGCAAAAGTCTGTACTCATTATATTGAATCCTGAATGACTTCTAAAGATATAAACATATGTTTTCCCTCTCTTATAAAGGGTATCAAAGAATGAAACATAGACAATTCTTAATTTATATAGTGGTGATTTTCATCGATGCATTAGGTAGATGCCAAATAGTCCAGGATAGAAATGTAATAAAATTAAAATTATCCCATTAAAAACCATTTGAATTAATTATGCTATTCTTTTTTAAAAATATATTTCTTTATTGATTTCAGAGAGGAAGGGAGAAGGAGAGAGAGATAGAAACATCAATGATGAGAGAGAATCATTGATCGGCTGCCTCCTGCACACCCCCTACTGGGGATGGAGCCTGCAACCCAGGCATATGCCCTTGGCCGGAATCGAACCTGGGACCCCTCAGTCCGCAGGCTGACGCTCTATCCACTTAGCCAAGCCAGCTAGGGCATATGCTATTCTTAATATCTCTGAATAACTGCTATTTTATATGTTTGAGAGTTTCTGGTTATGGATATTATAGTAGAAAAATAAAAGCCCAGGGAGCCCCAGTATTGAGTGAGCTTTCCTGTCAGTAATCCTGCTTAAAATAGGGCTTTTGTTCAAGAGCCTATTTGTGAAGCCACTTGATAACGTTTGTGTACATCACAGATGATTCAGGGGTGCAAAGCATGGTTTGTGTTGTAAGTCCTTTTAAAAGCAACTTTCCATGAACATAGAAATGTAATAGAAAGTTGAGTAGAAACTTATAAGGGCACTTATAAATCAACTAGACCAGGGGACATAATATTACTTACATAAGTGGTTCACATCAATATGTCACAACCCCTAAGACTGTATATGTAACTTCAACTCAGAGCCTTTGAAAAGATTTTAGCTTACACAATTATCATTCCTTCCTCTTCCTCAAGCAACCAACATTTCCCTTGAGGATGCTACATACCACTAAATATAAGTGGGTTGCTAAGCATATGCCAACAGACAAGAACAGATACCCAACAGTGGGCCTGCATATTCAGTACGAAACACACATGTTCATCCCACAGGCACTTGCTTAGGCGAGAAAATAAGCCAGAGTGTTAATTTCCAAAAAGCTCAGATATTTTTTTCCAAGTATCAAAAATAAGACAAAGTTTTGGGATAAGGAATGGGATTATTTTCTTTGTTTGTTTTGTTTTGACCATTTATGAAGCCTCGAATCTCAATTTAGTTTAGTGGCTAAATACAGAAATGCCACTCTGGCTATATTTAATTCCTGCTATTTAACTGCAAAAGTTTAGACAGAATGTTGCTTTTATAGTGAGTAGCTCCACAAAGTCAGTTATTTTAAAAAGTGTGTCTTACACAGGTTTGCCTCTCCTGAAATGAGAAAACATGGATTTGTCTTCTTAAATCAATCCCCAACAAGGTCTGAAAATTAAAAATAAAGTATTGCCAACCTTACACCCGTTAGATTGTTTTTTATCAAAAAGATGAGAGATAACAACAAGTATGTGAGAAAAGAGAATTTCTATACAATGTTGGCAGAAAAATAATTTGGTGCAACCACTATGAAAAACGGTACAGAGGCTTAAAAAACTTAAAATAGAACTACTATGATCCAGCAATACCACTTCTGGGTACATATCCAAAGGAAACAAAATCAGTATCTCAAAGGGAAATCGCTGCCATGTTCATTGCAGCATTATTCACAATAGCCAAGACATGAAAATAACTTAAGTGTCTACCAATAGATGAATGCTTAAAGAAGATGAAATATTATTTAGCCATGAGGGAGGGAAAGGAGACTGCTATTTGCAACAACATGGATGAATCTTGAGGGCATTATGTTAAGTAAAATAAGCCAGACAGAGAAAACAAATACTGTATGATCTCTCTTACCTATAGAATTAAAAAAAAAAAAGTCAAACTTAGAGAAACAGAGAGTAGAATGGTAGTTACCAGGGGTTGAGTGGTGGAGAAAATGGGGAAATTCTGGTCAAAGGGTATAAGATTTAGTTATGAGTATGTTCTGGAAATCTACCATACAGCACAGTGACTATAGTTAAAAACATTGTGTTGTAAATAAGAAATTTGCTAAGATAAGAGATCTTAAGCATTCTCACCACACACAAAAAAGAATGTTGCTTATGTGAGGTGATGGATGTGTTAATCAAACTGATATAGTAATCATTTTACAAAGTATACATATATTAAATCATCACGTTGTACCCTTTAAATATATACAATTTTATTTGTCAGTTATACTTCCATAAAGGTAAAGAAAAAGAAAATACTTTTTTAAGAACACATTAATTTCTGAGTACCTGAAAGTTTCTTTTACAATATACCTCATGCTTTTCAACAATTTGGGGGATTTAAATGATGGAATGTAGTGAATATTAGGTAGTTATCAAACATTCCATCATCTATTTATCTTTTAATTTCCAAATTTATCTATATTCATATGAAAACATTACAAAGTAACTCTAAAATATACACTCTGTCCTACACTATTTTCTTGCCTATTTTTTGGGAAATAACTCCACCACAATAATACAAGTGGAGAACTTCAGGGTTATATTTATATTCTTCATCACTGATGCTGGAAACTGAACATGGGTAAATGGTCAAATTTTTATAAATGAGTCCTCCTTATATCCTCTTACATTTATCTCCTACCTTCTATCCCTAGTGTCACCATCCTGCATTAGACTCCTGTCACATCACCTAATTTACAGAAACCTCTAACTGATGGCTCCTTCCCTGGGAGCAAGGACAGGAGCCAAATCCATTGCTTACAACACTACCAAATGAATCTTCTTAAACAAAGCTCTGAATGGATCCCCAACCTACTGAATGAAATCAAAATCAGACCCTTCATGACACAGGCCCATCCAGCTTCCTACCCTTTTCCTTTACATCCCTGTCAAGTACAAATACTCCAGCCAACACAGGTTTGACCACCATTTTACAATCTTCTCCCATATTTATCTCCTATGAGCTTTTACTGGAAAGGTTTCATGGGCTTATAATTCCTCTTTTTTAACACTCCAACCTCTTTAAATCCTGCTAATGCTTCAAGAACTAGCTCCTGGGCTACCCAGCAATGCTTGATAGCATTCTCCATGTAGCTCACATGCAACAGGGATTACTATATTTTTCCGTGTATAAGACACTATTTTTTTTTCTAAAATTGTTAGACTGAAAATCGAGGGGCGTCTTATATATGGAAGTCAGCTGAAGAGGGAGCCATGCAGGGGCGTAACTGCCCATACCTTGTCAAACATGCTTTCTCCAATCAGGAGCCTTATTGTTACTGATGTCAGCTGATGCCATAATTGGAGGTGGAGGTGGAGAGTGTGCAGATGCAACAGGGACCGGAGCATTCTGCGCCCATAAAGATGTCAAAAAATAAAAAGATAAATACCGGTAACTGTTTGTCTTACTCTGCAAAATTCAAACTGAATGTAATCAGCTATGCAAAAGAGCATGGAAATAGAGCTGCAGAGAGACAATTTGAACCTCCTCCCACTAAGTGTATGATCAGATAGTGGAGAAAACAGGAAGAACAACTCTTTAAGATGCCAAAAAGGAAGAAGGCCTTAAGAGGAAAACCAGCAAAATGTTTAAAATATTGATTTCTTAATTTTGAGTTGGAAAGTAGGGCGGGGGGAGGGGAGTGCACATGTTATACACATAAAAATATGGTATATTAGACATCAAAACTCTGAAGATGCAACGATAAAACCTCTCTTTGCCCCAACTCCTACATGGAGAGGCCATGTGATGTTTGATTGTGGGAAACCATCAGAGAGGCAAACTTTTGATAATGAAATAAAGTCTCCCAGGTAGAAATCTAATCAGAAGTTTTCTTATTTTCTCCTAACATCAGGGAGACTGGAAAAAAAATCCCTCCCATTGCAGCTGCAGTAAACATTTTTTCTTTTCTGGAAGCATTTGCATGCATTTTGAAGAGCACATAAAGAACTATCTCTCCAGCATCGTACAATTATGTGTAGTAACGAATAGACACAAAAATAGATAGTGCAGTGGAAGTTGTTGTGTCCTAGAGAATGAACATTAAACAACTGCATACAAATCAACTAAAAATTTTTCTCAATTATCATAGCATTCCATTCTACAAGAGACCAGCACATCATTAAAAAGCCTGATTCTGGTGACATACAACAAGAAACTAAAAGATGATGCAGAATCAGAACCAATATATTATTCTAGTAACTCCTGGCTAAAGATTTTCCTTATAATCTAGTGACAAAGGATCAGTAAACCAGTCTCACATTACAGGCATGCACATATATTATTTCCAATTATTCTACGCAAGTATAGACACATCTATAAATTCCTTCATGTTAGGTCTCAAACTGTAACACAGAATCTCATCTTTACTTATTTTTCTCACAGCTTGGCAAATTATAAAATTTCTTATTTAATGATCTAACATTTCTCTACTGAATATCTGTGAAATTCTAAGGTAAAGCAAGTTTTACAATGGTTTTTATATGATTTTTACGATGCTGAGCACTGGGCATTTTTGAGATGGAGGTAAAAGCACATTTACCACTGGCTTAAATAATAGTAGCAGCCAAATTTTAAAAATTAATTCCAAGTTCCTGATCTTGTATCATTAATTGCAACTTAACCCTATCCACAATCATGGCACCAGAGAGCCAGATGCCATTTTGAATTTGGTTTTCTGGAAGGCATATTCTTTCTTGTTCTTGTTTTCTGGCTCAGAAATGACATTAACTTGATAACATAAAGCTACATTTGATAAAAGAAGGCACAAGCAGGCATGACAGTTATATCCTTGGTGTCTTACACTTGGAAAGTTTCCAGTATTTCTATAGGATTACTGCAGGGCATTCAGGGCCCTGGCACTTAAAGACTCAAACAGTCAACAGCTGTCAGGCTGCCAACAAGCTGTCTTTTGGGTAGCAGCTGTGTCTGCTCTCACGCGCTTCTTTCACACAATCGTAGTAAACCAATGGCAAGTGTTTTTGTTTTTGTGTAGGTTTATTTATTTATTATTTTGCCTGGGTTATTATATTAACAGATCACTGCCGGGGACATAGAAATGAGAGGGAATGCTTCTTCATTAGACAATTGGAGAAAGCAGGTAAAGAGAAAAATTAAAAGGTATATTTTATCAACTATATAGAAAATTATAACTGTTATCTACTTGACAGCAATTTATTCCTAATTCTGTTGTTAGTTTTTACTACATGCTCACAGGTGGAAATGAAATATGAATAGTCAAATGCCTACATTATGTGTCACATGTAAGTTGCTATCGTTCCAACCACAACCAATTTATACTCCACCCCCACTGTCTCCCGTCTCTGCTTTCAGAGTGTGAATCTATCTCATCCAAAGCATGGCTAGCTCTTGGCACTTGAAGAAGGTCAGTAGGTTTTAAGAGATCTCTGAGGTTCCACAGTAAAAATGGAAAAGAAGATAGCTGACTTATTTCCTCTGTGGTATTCATGAATAGTTTTCCATTCTCTTTTATCTTTCTCCATTTGCCCTTTACTATCCTGAATGGCACATGGAGTAGCATTTGCTCAATTTAGCAAGTTGTAGAAGGGGAGAGATCAGAATAACTTATAATAGGAGACAACCAAGGTTTTCCATTTTTAAGGTCTCAAAATAGTCTGGACATCAAATTCATACTTTGACAACTCACTATAAACATATGAAAAAGCAGTAAGAAACAATCTTCAGTGACTTACAGTAATAGGAGACAAACAAGGTTTTCCATTTTAAGGTCTCAAAATAGTCTGGATATCAAATTCATACTTTGACAACTCACTATAAACACATGAAAAAGCAGTAAGAAACAATCTTCAGTGACTTACAAATTATCTTCAGGATCCCGTACAAAATACAGGCAAGACACGGTTATTCCTTGGTCCTTCCTACCTCCTTCTTAACTCTATTTCTCCCCAGCTCCAGATTATTTTTTATTATGCATGCCTCCAAACCCTATCTAACGACAAGCTCACTTAAAAGTACCCATACTCCGGTATTAACTCCCTCTCCTCATGGTCACTAATCCACATTTTGACACTGAGTTTGAGCTCAGCCAACACTGATTTGAAATTTAGCTGAAGCAGTTCATGGTAATGTCATTCAGAGGAATGACCACTGGCTTGGCTTGGAAGGTGGAAACAGAAAGGGCACACGAACTGGGCTATCTGAGCAGCACTGAATGTGTCTGCAGGACCTCTAACAATGAGAAGCCCATCTTGTTATGCTGCTTGAATCGGGGGTTAAAATAAAATCTTTTCCTGCATCGCATCAGTACAAGTAAGTGCCTAAACAGGTGGCGTGGGAGACACTGTCAGTGCATTACGATAGGCAAATGCCAGGAGAGATTATCCTGGTGGAAATAATCAGTCTGAGAATACCCAAGGGTGCTGATGGCATTTCTAAATTAAATATTCACACGGAGCTTAAGACTTTAGCAGAAAATGAAAACCAGGTAAATCAGACCAGAGGGAACAGTCAGAACAGAACTTAAAGCAAAATATTTTCTAACATCTGCAGTCAAGTGCTCTGCTGGAAAATGTGAAAGATGGATTCCCTCTGGTAGCAAATGAGAAATTCAGTGGATGTATTTACATTCTGTATATATTCATTGGAACATATGGCCCAATGAATTATTCCACATGATAAATCTCCACTGAGGCAGCCTCCTACCCACTCAGGCCCTGAACTGTATGAAAGTGGCAAAACCTCCTGCCAAGTGGTGTCATTCAGAAGAACAGAGGGAAAGAGGAAGTAAATATCATGCAGCATTGGTTATCTGAGAGTGTCCCTAGTATCTATATAAAGCTGGGGGATGGGGTGCTCTGTGGGGGTTAGGGCCAGTGTCTGGGTATGTTGTTGTTGTTGTTGTTGTTTTCCTAATCAGCGATTGCAGGGCCAGCAGGTAGTATTTAGTGGGCAGAGTCTGGTTTCCAGACAGATCCCAATCTGCTTCCTGTCTATGTGGATTTGGAGCATTCTGGACCTCCTCCAACAGGCTCTTGGCTCTGCGGCCTGATTATCCTGAGCTGTGTTAATGAACAAGATGTGCTGGTTTACAAAGGAGACACACTCTTTCAATGGGGAGCCCCTCTGTGCAGGACTCCCTGAATCTGACTGGGAAGACGATGCTCTCTACTGAATCGCATCAGAGCAAGGGATTTGCAGCAACTGGATGTGAGATGTGAAAACGGTACCGGACAACTTCCATGGGACTGAAGTGGCAGTCAGGGGTGCTCAGAATCCAAGGCCAAATTTTAGATAACTAATGTCTTAATTGTTTTACCATCTGTAAGGAGTTCTCAGATACTCCTTACCAAACTGGAAGAAAAAGTAGTATCACTATTCCTGTCTCACAGCATGGAGCCAGATGGTCAGGTTTCTGTGCTAAGCAGGTCTTTTTCTATGTCTGAGGCCACATTTGAATTTGAAGGAATTAAAGTGTCCACATTTCAGGGCTTCCCATGGAGTTACTGTCAGGACAATGGTGGGAAAATATGAATATTATATATTTATGTCAAATTATTAACTACTGCAGCCTTTTTATAAAAAGGGGACAGAGGTAAAAAATTGTACCTTTAAATATAAACCAAAAAATTCAAGTAGCAAATGAGTATATCTATTAATTATATTGCAAAATTATGTTCTTTTCCCATTACAAAACTTTAAATAACTGAAAAATATGTAATTTTGAGAGTCATATTCTCTTCTGAAAAATGGAAAATTTATGGGATTTTACATTTTTTCAATGGTTAGATTCCGAAGGAACCTAAATTCTGCCTAGGTAATATGGTTAGACAAGTCTGGAAATGAGGTCTGAATAATAGTCCGGTAGCAACCAATTCAAAACTGAAAACTAAAAAATAAAGAACAATCTGTCACCCCTCTAAACTATTCTCTCCTAACTAAAACTATCAGGCTCAGAATTAGCCAGATAATTCTCAGTTCACTACACTGGCACCAACCACAGAGGTTAGTGTAACCTATACACGCAAATAGGTAACTCTGACCAACAAGTATGGGTAGAGGTGTGCTGCACTCTATGTGACCACAGAAACAAGGTCTGCTGTCTGAGGAGATCAGTCACAGGCCTTGCATTGCCTGCTTGATGCCTTTAGAATGCAGCATCCTGCTGATGAAACCACTACAGTGGACCCGTGGGGAATGGCCATAGCTGAGCAGAGATTTGTTTAGGCCATCTAAACTCATTTATGAAGGTTATTAATTCCTAAAGTTTAGATATATGGCACAAGTAGAATGAGCTGTCTTTAAAAAATCATCCTGAAAATAGAATCTAAATAAAGGAATACCGGGAATTATCAAAAGGAACCAATGTAGCTATAGATAGACCAATGTAATGAACCTGGATTTTTTAAAAGGCAAGTATTAAATATGGAAGGAAAAGTCTCATAGCCAAAACCAGACAAAACACATTAACACAAACCTAGGGGTGGGGAGAGGCTAGAATATTATTAGGATGGCAAAAACACTACATTGAGGCTTTAAAATAAAATGCTAAATATTCTAAAATGACATCACAGAATCTGTTGCTTATGAGAGTAAGACTTTAAGACAGACAGACCTGATTCTAAAGCCGGCTATGTTGCTTCTTTAACTGTGTAGTCTTGGCAAATTTACCCAATTCCTCTTATGGTTCTGAACTTGTAAAATGAGAATAACAATACTTCTGCATTAGATTTTTGATGATTGGATAATGTAAATAAAACTGTTAGCTCCATATCTACTACAGAGTTAGCACACAATGAGCATGCACTTTATTTAAGTGCTTAGAAAAGGGAAGAGACAGCCTCAGAGTAGTAGATATATGCTCCAATGATAACCAGAGGCAGAGAAAAAGCAAAGCTATTCAATTTATATTTACTTCCACTTCTTTAATAAAAACAGTGATCCTCAAATTGGAAATGATAGAACAAACTTGGTTACCAGGGAACAAAAGTCTAAAGTAGACACACACACAAAATATGATGAAAGATAGCCAAGTTGCTTTAAATTACCTTTAAGTCTCAAGCACAGATGGAATGTATGCCAGTGCAGTGAACATCAGTGCAATTGCGGAATGGCTATTGAAAAATATCTAGACAATGAGATAAGACTCAGAAAAATGAATAAGGTTGCTGGTTCAATTCCTGGTCAGGGCACACACCTGGGTTCTGGGCTTGATCCCTGGTAGGGGGCATGCAGAAGGTAGCCAATCAATCAATGTTTCTCTTTCTCTCTTCCTCTCCCTTCTTCTTCTCTCTAAAAATCAATTAAAAAAATCTTTGAAGAAACTAACAAAAAAAAAAGATTAAGTAATGTTCAAAAGTCAACTACACAATTTCAGAGTGAGATGGGCCTAATATAAGAGCAGTCTCTCTAAAAATCAATAAAAAAATCTTTGAAGAAACTAACAAAAAAAAAGATTAAGTAATGTTCAAAAGTCAACTCCACAATTTCAGAGTGAGATGGGCCTAATATAAGAGCAGTTCTTATTTTTTTAAATGCCCATCATAAGATAATAAGATGTGGCTGCTTAAGCAGCTCATATGACCTTAAGTTGTAGGTAAATATTAATATCCAAAAAGAAAAGGTATACCCCATTGTACTGTAAACTTTTCCCTCCAAATCCAGAACATTGTATTTTGTTCTGGGCTCCACATTTTTATAAGATGTTGACATACTGCAGTTATCCAGAAGATATCAACAAAAACAATAAAGGTTCTACAAATTTTGTCATGTGATGAATATTAGAATTAACAAGGACTGGAAATGTGAAAGCATAGCAGGAACTTAAAAGCTTCATTCAAGTATTTTAAAGACTTCAAAAAATTAGAATGAACTGTGCGGTGCTTCAAATGTCAAAACTAAAACTATAAGTAATAGAAAGACAAATTTAAGTAAAATTTCCAAGTAAATAAAACAGCAATGGTCTTGCAAGAAGGGAAGCTTCTCATCACTGCAACATCCCACCCATACACTGAAATGACCACTAGCAGTCATTCAAGCTACGGGAGAAGCTATATTGCGTAACTTCTAAAGGTTCCTTCTACCCAAACCCATTGGGCCATCAGCATTTCACTTTCAGTAGAGATTTTTTAGTGCAATTATTCCTAACAATTGATTGCAGCAAGCCAGAGTTCTTTTAAATTAATTCCTTTCTGTAATCGCCCAGAGCAAATGTGTATAGAATTAGCAATAGTTTTTAGTAAATACTAGCCCATCTTTGCAGACACCCCAAAGAATGGAGCAGTTAATCATTCATCAGCTGTGACCTCTGAACCGGTTTCTTTACTTGGAGAAAAATTGAAGTTTCACCCCATCACACTTACACTTGCTTGACTTCACAACTGCAATATGCCCCTCTAGAGAGAGGTCCATTGTGAGTGTCATGAGCATCGATCAATCGCATCTAAGCTGCTCTCCCAATGATTACACCGTCCCTCAATCCCCTTAAGTTTCACGGCCCAAAGCATGCCCAGGGCTCACTGCAGGCAGACTCATTCTGATCAACGCAACACAAGCACACAGGCAGTCGAAGTCCCAGGGTACTCCGATCGTAGACAGAATTTCAGCTTTATTAGGTAACTGTCATATTTGCCTTGGTGTCTCTTAAAATTTTAAATCGGGAGAAAATATAAATGCAGAAAAGCCATGATAAGTTAACTTAGCAACCTGCTGTAATAAACATGTGCACGATGAACATACATTATGGAAATCAGATGGAGAGCCAGGAGAGTGATAACAGAGTAAGAAATGTGAGCATGGTGAGGTCATAAAAATCATACGTGTTATATATCAGAAAAAGTTTTTCTTTTTTAAACAGTCTGGTCAGGATTCCTGCTTAAAATATTTGAGGATCCACCCACCCCTCTGTTTACCACAGTGCATTATTCAAAGGGTTCAATAATGCAAAGAAAGTCTGAAAACCAGGAGATAGTCTGCACATGGAAGGTAGACAAAGAAGGTATTACAGTGTTGGGAATGATACCCGTATATATTTCATGTCTCTACTGAAACCCAGACATGGACATTATCGTCTTAATTTCTTTATCTGATTTCTTCTCTCTGTGTTCAGGCCCCCCTTGTATGTTCATTCCAAGACATCTGTCTTTAAACCTACATCTATAAGCTTAGTGTTCTATGAGCTTCAGGATGGGGGGAGGGGAGCATTGCTTTAAAAGCTGGTGGAAAATTCTTTAGGTAAAAAAATTTGTTATTTAGCAATTAATAGCCTTTAAGGTCTAGTTTACATATGAACAGATAGTTTCCTTGGCATGACCAGAACAGACATGAAATGATGAAGCAGGTAGGTCTGTTGTTGAGCTTTAGTTTATATTACAACCTCAACTGATAGCAGCACAGACACTGAAGCATCCAACAGACTGACAAACTTCAGAGGGAAGGGACGGCTCCAGAAGAGATTAACCAAAGAATTTATATGCATATATGCATAACCCATGGACAGACAATATTGCCAGGAAGGCCTGGGGAAGGGGCAGAGGTGAGGTAGAGGGGGTCGATAGGGAGGGGAAAAAGGGACAGCTGTAATACTGTCAATAATAAATAAACAAATTTTCCTTACGAGAAAAAAATGTTATAAAGAGGAGACAGGCGCTGGATGTGAAATTTAACCTCTCCACTCATCCCAGATGCATAGCGATCAGGGAGTAACTTGATTCCTTTTCTCAGATTAGTGAAAAAAATATATATTTTCACCTCTTTTTGTACAGAGATACAAATAAAATGTCATCTAAATGCAATGCTTTTATAGGGATAAGCAGTTGATCTCAGAATGGTCTCAGTTCAGACTGATTGTTCCATCTCTTTACTAAAAAATACACTTAAAAGCAAATTTAGCTTAGAGAAGTCTAGCAATAATGCCTGCCTAATAGAAACAATTTCTTAGTCCCTTCAACAGGCCCTGATAACAAAGTGCATAACAGCCTCGAAGAAGTAGCCCAATGAGTATCTTCTGCTGATGGTGATTGATCCGGTCTCATAATGAAGTGAAAGCTCTTTTAGAGCCAAAGCAATTTTGCCCACATCCTTTATCAGGAGAAACCATAATGAATTGTGTTAGTTGCCAGCATTTATTGAAAATTTCATCTTAGAATGTTTGCCAGATGTCATTACACGAGAATTAAGTGCAGCCTGAGAGCCTTGCTGTAATGCTCAGAATCTCTCTCCATCACTGTTCTGGAGCTGGTTTGGGTCTGCCTCCAAACATTACAGGGAAATAAAAGAAGCTTTAAACTATAATTGATTAAGTGCTTTATGCACATCACGTCTTGTGTCTTCTCTTATGAGAAATTTCATTACCTAAATCCTATATGCATTTTCAATGTTAGTCTAAGTAAAAAAATATTTTTAAACCCTTACACTGACCTGATGTTCTTTAAAATTTTTAAACATCTAATATTGCTTGCTATCTAAAAACTGTTTCAGGAATACTTTCAGATTATTCTGGGTAAAAATTTAAAAAGTATAAGAATTATTTAACATCCTAAAGAGTAAATGAATGCTGAAATCATTGGTACACAGAAAAACATTTTCATTAAACAGGTTCTATTTAATGGATTCCCTAGCCTAATATATATAAGTCATGTGACCTATCCGACTTAACATTATTTCATGTCATCAGACATAATCAGTTTTCTTGCCTCAATGACTCTTATAGAATTACTGTCAAGCTGTATTTGGCCAAGAGATCTGTTTATAGGAAACTGATTTGTAGTTTTTCAGCAAAGTAAAAAGATAAATCCATCTGCTGTCTGTCATCTCACCTTTCTTATGAAAGGCTGCAGCCTGAAGCCTAGAACATACTAGGTCTTCCTTTGGCTGCTTCATTTTCATATACTAAACCAGAGTTTTCAGCAGTTTACATGGCATGCTTTCTCAACTGTGCTTATAAAAGCCATTAATTCTCATTTCTAACATCAGTGCATGTTAGTTGACTACATATATTCAGATGCAAATCAGGTCCCTACTTTAGACAAGAAACATAATATGGGAAACATTTTGAGTCAGCCGACAGCATGTGGAATCATTTTGCCTGATGACTTAGAACCACTTTCTACAGAAAAGAAAAAGTAGAGTCTTCATTTTAGGCACACCTAATATGTTAAGTATGTTTCATCCTCAGATGTGACAATCCAAGTAACCACTAATAGTGTATTGCAACTCAGAGTTTTTAGCTTTAAGTATTTGAAGGAATATATTTATTCAAATTGAAAGTGTCATTTGTTTTTAAAGCATCGTGTTCCACTGGCCATGAGGATTGAATTAAGTCTCTAAAGTGCTTGCAAAAGCTTTGCTATTTGCATAGTTTGAATTAGATTAAGAAGTACAAAACCTGAAAATTCCAGAAATGTAAAAGACACCATGGGTGTTGTGATGAGGTTGGTAGTTATAAAGTTTTTGCTGTGGCCGAAATATCCATGCCAGATTATGTCTGCACAAGAAATTATAAATTGTTATGGATTCAACCAGTTCATTAATTAATAGGCTTATTGATTTTCTTTCTGTTCTGCTGATCCAAGTAATGTTTTAGGATTATTATTTTGGAATATAGGAATTTATGGTTTATTATCTAATCTAATAAAATAGAAACATGCAAATTGACCTTACCTTCACTACACCCCAAGCCACACCCACCAGCCAATCAGAGCGACTATATGCAAATTAACCCAACCAAGATGGCGGCCGGCAGCCAGGGAGCTGGAGCAAGCAGCAGGCTTGGTTGCCCCGGCGATGGAGGAAGCCAAGCTTCCCGCCTACACTGGCCAGCTGTGGCCTCCGATAAAGGCAACAAAGTTTCAATTATAGAAGATAAATAAATCCCAGATACCTGCTTCCAGCCAGCCTCCACTGGGATCTTGGGTGGCTGGGGGCCGTGGCCAGCCCGCAAACAGTCCTCAACCCCTCACCCAGGCTTGCCAGGCACCCCAGCAGGGACCCCCACCCTGAAGGGGGTGTGGCCAGCCTGAAAACAGCCTTCAGCCCCTCACCCAGGCTGGCCAGGCACCCCAGTGGGAACCCCCACCCTGAAGGGGCTGTGGCCAGCCTGCAAACAGCCCTCAGCCCTTCACCCAGGCTGGTCAGGCACCCCAGCAGGATACCCCTCCCTGAAGGGGGTGTGGCCAACCTGAAAAAGGCCCTCAGCCTCTCACCCAGGCTGGCCAGGCACTCCAGCAGGGACCCCCAACCTGAAGGGGGGGTGGCCAGTCTGAAAACGGCCCTCAGCCCCTCACCCAGGCTGGCCAGGCACCGCAGGAGGACCCCAAACCTGATCCGGGACACCCTTCAGGGCAAACCAGCCAGCCCCCACCCTTGCACCAGGCATATAATAAAAGGGTAATATGCAAATTGACCCTAACAGCAGATCAACTGGGAATGACTGGTCACTATGACACACACTGACCACCAGGGGGCAGATGCTCAATGCAGGAGCTGCCCCCTGGTGGTCAGTGCGCCCCCACAGGGGGAGCTCTGCTCAGCCACAAGCCAGGCTGACAGCTGCCAGCACAGCAGTGATGGCGGGAGCCTCTCCTGCCTCCTCAGCAGCACTAAGGATGTCTGACTGCAGCTTAGGCCTGGTTCCCGCTGGCAACTGGACATCCCCCGAGGGCTTCTGGGCTGCCAGAGAGATGTCTGACTGCCAGCTTAGGCCCAATCCCCCAGAGAGCGGGCCTAAGCCAGCAGGTGGATATCCTCCGAGGGGTCCCAGACTGCGAGAGGGCACAGGCCAGGCTGAGGGACCCCCCCCGGAGTGCACAAATTTTTGGGCACCGGGCCTCTAGTATATACATATTAGTACCTGGATCCATGAATAGGTGTGTGTCCTAAACTCTGCAAAAAAATTAAAATTAAAATGTTTTAAGTATAACATTTTTAAAAAACATTTAATCTACAACTTTCTATTGGGTCTTCCACTTAACATCAACAAACCCCCTCAGAACCATCCCTGAGCCTTAGGAGAGGTAAGATTTACAGTGGAATCTTATAGCTCAGAGTGTATTTTGGGAAAAATGCCTCTCTGCTGAGAATGAGATACTTTCTGGTACTATGACTTGAGGAAATTGCTATTTGGCGATCTCTACAGGATGCTTCTGCAGGAAAAGGGCAGAATACACTAAGGTGCATACTGGTCTTGCTCTGAAATGTGACTCTGTCCCCAAAATGACAAACTCCTGGATCTAATGCTGTCTAAAACACTCCGCCATACAACAAACAGCTCTCCTTGTGTGGCTTCCCCCAGGGTATAAAACACTATGAAGGAAATGAATTTCCCTCCAACACACAAGCATGAAAAAGCAGCTCATCTTTCTGATGAGTGAATGAAGCCACAGACCCTTGGACACATGCACAAAAGCAGGAATGTTTTTAACAATACCTCGTTATAAGTGAAAAGCATTACCTAGAGCTGTCACATCCCTGTACAATTTGGGCAAATGTTTCTCTGCCTGTGGGTGTGTATTTTTAATAGCAACCAGTACAGTCTACTTGTCTACTCCGAAAGTTCATTACTAATATTTCCCTACCCTATTTAGAGTATCATATTTGTTGAACTTTTACATTTTGGCATTTTTCTTAGTACCCCTAAAGGGTAGCTTGAATTTTTCTCTTTATGTGCTCAGTCAAAGAGCTGTCTTCTCTCATCCATAGACCCTACAAGAGGGGCCTGCTTTCAGTGGTGGGAGATATCCTATATAATAAAAGCCTAATATGCTAAGTGTCTGGTCGTCCTGTCATCTGTTCAACCAATCAAAGTGTACTATGCTAATAATATGCTAAGGCCGCTCAACATGATGTGCACTGACCACCAGGGGCAGACGCTCCAACTGGTAGGTTAGCTTGCTGCTGGGGTCTGGCTGGCCTATAGGGACTGAGCAAGACAGGCCGAACATGCCCTGGAGCCCTCCCACGGTCCCTCCCTGACTGGCCAACCTCCCACGTCCCTCCCCGGCCCTGATTGTGCACCAGTGGGGTCCCTCAGCCTGGCCTGCACCCTCTCACAATCCTGGACCTCTCAGAGGATGTCAGAGAGCTGGTTTCAGCCCGACCCTGGAATGACCGGTCACTATGATGCGCACTGACCACCAGGGGGCAGATGCTCAATGCAGGAACTACCCCCTGGTGGTCAGTGCGCTCCCACAGGGGGAGCTCTGCTCAGCCAGAAGCCGGGCTCACAGCTGGTGAGCGCAGTGGCAGTAGCTGGAGCCTCTCCTGCCTCCACAGCAGCGCTAAGAATGTCTGATTGCCAACTTAGGCCCGGTCCCCATGAGGAGTGGGCCTAAGCCGTCACTCAGACATCCCCCAAGGGCTCCAAGACTGCGAGAGGGCACAGGCTGGGCTGAGGGTCCCCCACCCCCAAGTGCACGAATTTAGTGCACCAGGCCTCTAGTTTATTATATATTCTTACTGGGCCCTTAGTGACTCCACTGATCCTGCCTTTGAGACTGAACCAAAGATAAAGATCCTGTTCATGGGGAAGTTTTCAGGATGGCCAGTGCATAACCCATAAGCTATTAGCAGTACAGAGACTTCAAGTACTTCAGGACTCCATATTAAAGCACAAAATCGAAGCTACCTGTATAAGTTTTTCACAGTATTTTGTGTATTGAGACTAAATAGCACAGAATAAATATTATTGGTTTAGAGCCATTTTAAAAAGTCTGTTAGGTTACTGTATGTAACTTTACTGTTAACTTAAATTTGTAACAGCAGGAAAAAATCCCCATGCTAATCTGCCTGACTTCTACATATTTGTATTTCAGAGTAACCTTACAAAGTACCAAATCTGAAGAAATAAATTTCTATAAGGACTTCTTTTATTATTTATGGAGTGGTCAGTGTGAAGGTAGAGTCTATGATATAAGATTGGCCACATTATATTTTAAATTTCAAATTCAAAGATTATTAGTTACTCCATTTCTCCTTGGTGATGTCGTAATTCCAACTCTGATTGGCTTAGCAACATGTTACAAAGTTTCACATCTTTGCAGTATATTCTCAGTTTCGAAAGACTCCATTTTGTCTGATTCTTGATCACCCACAAACTATCTGTTTTTATGCATTTATATGAAAAATACTAGTGCCTAATTCATCAGCTAAGTTCATAGGAAATGGTGCACACAAGGTCCCTGCTAGCCCATGCAACAATGCTATGCAAATCAGAAAAAAAAAAGTGCCCCTTTTATGGAAACACACCTTCACCTGGTCTGGATAGCAGAGGGCATCTTCACACAGATAAAAAGAGTGTGCCCTGCTCAAGGTGGAAGTAGCTTTAAGCTCCACAAGCGAAAAGTACACTGCATATTTACCAACTCAGTCAGGTGCCCCAAATGTACACATATACCAGTGATGCTGTCACCTGAGGGGTTTGCTTTGACACAGGAAAACCTGAACACAGCACAGAGACCATATTGCAAACAAAAATCAGGACAGGTTTACCCTTAGTCATGTGAAAGACCGAGTGATCAAGGAGTGTAACTCAGTACAAATATAAGGGTATGCGTAAAGATCAGTATATATGTTCATGTTTGTGCACAGGAGTCCCACCTTGTTCCAGGTTTCACTTTCTGAGGTTTCAGGTACCCACAGTCAATCTCAGTCTAAAAATATCAAATGGAAAATCCCAGAAATAAACAATCTGTGCGTTTTAAACTGTGTGCTGTCTGAGTAGTGTGATGAAATCTCATTCTGTCCTGCCTGGAACGTGAATCATCCCTTTATCCAGAGTCTCCACACTATACTCTTCCACCCGTTAGTAACTGGGTAGCTATCTGGATTATCAGAGCAAGGTGAAATATCACAGTGCTTTTGTTCAAAGAACCCTTGTTTTACTAATAATGGCCCCAAAGTGGGAGGGCAATGATGCTAGCAATTCAGGTATGCCGAGGAGAAACTGTAAAGGTGAGTACACTATAATAAGATGTTTTGAGAGAGAGAGAGAGAGAGAGAGAGAGAGAGAGAGACCACATTCACACATTTATTACAATCTAGTGTTATAATTGTTCTGTTATATTATTGTTATCAGTGGAGTATCCCCTTCCCCATTGGGCGCTGGGAGTGAGGTCCTTATGATATCTCAAGAAAAAGAATTTCCTGAGACTCGCACTGGAGGATAAGTGACCTTGACTTGCATGGAATTACATCCCTGGGTTTTCCAAAGTCCCATTTCCCTTAATCCAGTCCTGGAAGAAGGGCAGCTGGAGACTCAGTAGAGCTAGAAGCAAAGCCAAACTCTGGAGTTTCAGTTCCCCGTTGGAACGGGGTCTGGTACAGCATTAGGCTAGTTGCTGTCCATTAGTCTATTGTGGGAGCCATGTAAGAAAATGCAGGGGAGCAAAGAGAGCGCATCGCCTACAAGAGTCCCAAGAGTCCCCAAAACACAAGAGAGCAAGCTTCTTTGTTTAGGAGATTAAATATCCAAATCTTCCCATTCGTGCAGTGCCAATGACCTGTTCCCAGGCGTGACTGACAAACAAGTGCCTTCCCTATGTCACCCAGATTTTACCGGGCATGCGTCTATTCTCCCCTGTCCAGTCACTGCCCTGAGTGATCGCAGGGAATAGACCAGGTGGCTCCCTGGGGAGAATTAAACTGCAGCTTCCTGGCAAAGCTGCCCAGGTGACATACCTATAAAATCTGCCCTGTCCTTTGCTCCTTTCATTAATAACTAGGTTAATTATAATGTTATCCAGTTATTGTTGTTAATCTCTTACTGTGCCTAATTTATAAATTAAACTTTATCATGGGTATGTCCGAGTAGAAAAATACATTGTATATATGTGCTTTGGTACTATCCATTATTCCAGGCATTCACTGGGGGGCTTGCAACATGTCCTCCAAGGATAAGTGGAGAATCTACTGCAGACATAAACATAGATTAGATAGATACAGATTAGATGTAGAGAGATAGAGATAGAGAAAGAGACAGAGATAGAGATGAGATAGAGAAAGAGAGAGAGAGAGAGAAATATAAAGGGGAAGTTCAATTCATATCAGTCATGGAGAAGACCAAAGATGTGTGTTTCAGTGAAAATCAAAGTTTTGTATTCATGTTTAAACACACACACACACACACACACACAGAAACTGATCACTACTTCAAACCATACTTTCAGGTTTATATCACATCGAGGACATTATTTTTATATACAAGGTATGTTTTCATTGGGGATTTGGTAACGAAATTTATTTTCTTCTTTGGTTCTCAAAGACTGAAGAATCGGTTAATGATAGAGGCGCTTGTCACACTGGTCGCACTGTAGCATTCTGGCATTACTCAGTCATGTGGAGTGGCATGTGGAAAAGACGTTTACTCCCTGTGATCAGTAGCTTGTATAGTCAATTTAATATTCCTTTTTGTTTAGAAATATTATGTTGAATATAAAAGCTATTGATTACAGGCAGAAAATGTACTTACCAATTACTGCCTTCAAGATGAGTACAAAGTGCTCACCTGCTGAAGTGGTTACAGCTGGTGTCAGACAATAAGCCGGCACACCGGTGTCTCAGAGAGGTTCCAGATTCTTCTTAAACAAATGCTTGTGTTTTTGTAGCTTAAAATTCATGGTAGAGTTTCAGAAAAATAAGTAGGAAAATGTGAGGCAGGAATTCCTGCCGAGAAATTGGCGGTCTGAAGAGCCTGCTCTGTAATCAGCTAAGGCAGTTAGTGGCTTTTTACAGCTTCAGAGCTGCCCTTTTTCAGAGGTTGAGCTTTTCAGCCCATGTATCCTGCCCACAAAGTGATAAGAATGCCAAGGACGCTGGAATGCTGCTTTGGTAAATAATAACTTCAAGTATTGCTGTTGATCCGAGCCACCTTTCAGCTTTACATTTGAATGAGCACATGCAAATATGCTCTCTAGATTAATAGACGCTGTGGTCTATTTACACACCTTCCATCAGCCCACCATCTTGGCCCTGGGGAATCAGCCCACAGCTAGGGACCTCACCCCTTGCTGCCTTTCTCTTTGGGAAAGAAGAAAGCTTCCTTCCCAGCCTCCATGCCTACCTTATTGATTGCCTTTCCAAGTCTCCAAAGAATTCTCTCCTCAGTTGGTGTTCCCCTTGAATGTTGTGTACTTTTTGGCAATGCCCTTAACAACTTCCCAGAGGGCATGGCATGCCTGAGGAGGGCAAGGCTGCCCAAAGAAAGATGAGAATGAATAATCTACAGTTACTACTCAGACCCTGGGGCCAGCCCATGACTAGTTTCTAACTAACAAGCAGCTCTTTCAGACTCCACTGTGTTTGTCACACACCACACTTCAGTCCAGAGAGCGCTCTCACTGCTCATTTTCTCTCTGGCATCAGCTAATTGCTATATGCAGCAGCCAGGCTCTGGAAACTTGCAGGGCAGGGAGCTATAGAAACCTAACGGATAATATTCTTTTTCTTACAATCTTTTCACACTCCCCAGTCCACATGTGGAGGAGGGGTGTTCTGCTCCACCTCCTACCTTCCCAGAAGCAAGATCTTTTTCTACCTTGCAGTAGCTAATATTAATGTATCAGAGATGTCCTTACTTAACATCTGGCTACCTGGCAGACTAGGGGTTTCAAATCAAGCATGAAGTATGAGAAGTTGTAAATATCAACAGTCTGACAGAGCACTCCTTTAATATCTGCAAGTTCCATTTACTTTAGACAATGCATTGGATAAATAAAATTAGGACTTCAACACATCTCCTCTGACTTATAGTGAAGTTTGCAGCTTTCTCAAGAGTTTCCTCTTAAACAATCCCTGCATATAAGACCATAGTAATTCCTCAGAAATTTGTTGTTCATCTCAGACCACTAGGTAACGACACTTTATATCATTAAATGGTTTAGTTCTGATGTATAAAAAAGAATAAGGAAAAAAAGAAATGAACTATGACATTAAACTGGAGATACAGACTAGTAATAGGAAGTCGATTTACCCTGGTGTGGAAAAAACTAATACACAAGAGCAGCTAAGCAATACTCATTTTTATGGCATAGTATACAAAATATATAAGCCATTTTGTTTGAGATAGAGATTGATCAAAGAAAATATTATCCTAGTGGTTTTTCTCTACACAAGCAGTAATTTTTAATATTTAAAGTGAAAAGAGCAGATCTATAAAGCAGTAGGAATATCAAGCTATTTATCTGAAAACTGTTTTTTTAAAAGCATCTAAAACCTTATCCTGAACCTACTTAAAATACATACAAGTAAAACTGGAATCACTCTGTAAACTTTCTTCCCTTTAGACATTGCAATTTCACTGAGGAACAATGGTGTAAAAAAAAGGCAATTTTTAAAATGTTTCCATGGCTTTTAGTGGGTCTCCAAAAGTGGGAACCCTCTTAAATCTCCAAAGAGATTGAGGTTTTGAAATACTCTTATCAACTTTTAAGATCGGAGGTGTTAAGCACACAGACTAGCTTAGGGGCACTATTCTGAATGCATCTGATTTGAAGGAGGCTCATCAACTCCAGGCTGAGAGCGGCTGCTTCCAGAACTGTGAGTGCATTTCCAGTAATGGTTTCTCCCCGTTACCTACCCTGCACCACTTATTAAATACAAAACCCGTTGCCCTGAAGAATCTGCTCACAATCTCTGCAACAGTGGCATCTGCGGAGGGAGCTCCAGCCACTTGAAACTCATTAAAACATACTTGAGATTGACAATGAGGAGAGAACATCTGTCAGACTTGGCCAAGATTTCAATCAAGTGTGATGTTGCTGTGTTACTTGACTACATTGACTTAATAAATGAGTTGGCTGCTGTCAGCACAAGGAAAGTTTGGTTGTAATTACTATCCTGTCCTCTTTCTTCCTCTCTGAGATGTTCTTTCATTTAGATGCTTACAGGCTACGTGAAATGTATGAAAATGAAGTTGATGGAATAATATCACACACAGTTCACTTTCAGTTGATGGAATTTTACAAGATGACCACTTCTTTAGTGAGCTTGCAAGTACTTACCCTTGAAAAGGTAGATAAAATCACACTCATCTCCCTTTGTGAAGGTGTCTCCAATGGCACATCTGGAAGAACAGTCCTACTGATATATGGATTGACTGGCTATAATAAATGTCCATACATATAAATTTATGGGAAAAGCAAAAGCATTTCTCAATACCAAAGAGCCATTGATCTTTACTAAATAATACCTTACCTCATACAGCATAAGACTTAGCCTTATGTTTATATTTCACATTTAATTCCAGAACTGCCCGTTTTGCAAAGGATTAAAGAGAAGCTTAAGGAGATTCATCTATCGGCCCTAGTGACATAACTACTAAGCTCCTGAATCAGGATTCCAACTCTAAGTTTAGTGTGTTCCCATTATTGTTGCATTGCAGCATTTGCCTTTTAGAGATGTGTGTTGATGGCTCAGATTTCAGCACAAGTTCTTGCCTCTGACCACTCTACTTTGGGGGGATGGAAAGTAATCATTACTTCCTACAGAATAGCATGGTCGGCTTAAAGATGAAAAGATGTGAAACTCAGTCTTAAGGTCCAGGCAATTTCATCAGGGCTTAGAAGAAATTATCACAATTCAATGAGCACAAAGCTAGACATCGAGCAGAACTATGTTCTCTTCATTCAATGCATTGGAACTTCCATTTGCCAGACCTAGCAAATTTGGGATCACCAACTAGTGGAGCTGAGCCTGTAGATGCCTGGGTAAGCAGAGGCTGACCACAACACAATGCGAAAGCCTACCATCAATAATTTTCATTACCTCTTCATTTATCTCTTTGCCTATTATCAGCAATGAAAATTCCACACTGGTGCACACTTAGCAGGTACTGCTCCCATATTTAATGAATGATAAGCCTCCACTTCAGTTGCCCCCATGCATCTAGAGCTGTAACCAGGAAACTCTCCAGCATTGATGCCATTAGACTGTCAGCCTACAGATTGGTCCAAGTTTGTGTCATATCTTTTCTTTCTATTTTCCAAGTTTGTATCATAGATGGGGTATTTTTATAAAGACTGTGCCCTATGGAAGGTCAAAGTAGTTGCAAAATTAACATCCCCATGGGTGAGATGAGCCACATAGCTAAGACTGTCAGTGTTCGTAAAAATAGGTCAGCCACACATAAATGTGTGAATTCTCCCTTTCTGAACTCTTTGCATTTTATTTTTATCTCTCATATGGCACGTATCACTTTCTACCTTGTATTATAATTATTTTGTATGCAGGTTTTATCTCTCATACTACTATAAGATCTCAATATTCTTTTTGTTCTCCACAACACAATGCGATTTGCACATAGTAGGCATTCATTAAATGCTAATTGTTTGACAGAACTCTGAAAATAAACAGGTAAGAAAAAATTAATGTTTAAAAGCTACTTTTATTTTGTAAGTGTTTGACTGTTGTACTAAACTTCCTCAGAACATTCGGCCTCTACTGTTCTTGTTCTTTTCTCAACGAAATGCCTCCACTA
This sequence comes from Myotis brandtii, assembly GCF_000412655.1. NCBI lineage: Eukaryota > Metazoa > Chordata > Mammalia > Chiroptera > Vespertilionidae > Myotis > Myotis brandtii. Next base: position 6,428,119 of record NW_005369942.1, read on the forward strand.
CACATGCACACACATGCACATGCACACACAAGCATGCATGTGCACATGCATGAGTGCACACATGTACACTCATGTACCCACACGTGCAGTACATGCATGCACACACATGTACACACAGGGACACTTTCAGTGCTCCAGCCATCCTGAATTACTTTTACTTCTCTTGTCTTTTACTTCCAGGCTTCCTTCATCTCTCTGAGACTCACTTCTTCCTATTGCTACCTTTACTCTGACTGACCCCTACATCAAGTCTCTAGTTAATGATACTTCCTTCTAGAAGCTTTCCTTCATCCTCTAAAATCATCCCACCATAACTTATTGCTTCCTCTATCATAGCACATAGCATGTAATATCCTCTACATTGGCAGATGGGCAGGTGTGAGAACAGGGGTATAGTCAGGGTCCTTTCCTGAGTAAGTCAGGGCAGCCAGACCCAGCCTAGCAATAGGCCTTCAGTATTCTGTGTGAATTCCCTCTTTATGAGCTGGTTGGGATTGCAGTTTATGTGATTCACAGGCTAATACCCCAGCTGACATAAGCAATCTTGTTTGTAGTGTTCTACAACATAAATAACAAAGCAAAGTTTTTCCACACAAGTCATTCAATGAAGGTGTTTCATTTTAAAATAAATAGGATACCCTAAAATATAGTAGGTCTAAGAGCTTAACTGGTAGTCAGTACTTTATTATTACTTTTCAGTAAAACCCTTCCTTTATGCTAAATATTGGAGGAGACCATTATAACTAGGAAGTTGGAGTAAGCTGAATAGAGGAGATGAAATATTGGTTGAGTTGGGTTTAACCAAATGAAGAAGGGAGGAAGCTCATTTCAGAAAGAACAAAAAGTGTGAGCACAATTCTAGAGACATGAGAGTGTGTGTATGACTAGAAAACTATGGCTTGTTGGTTAAGGTCAGTGTATGGAAGGTAGGTGTGGAAGAATCTCAGTGCATGCAAAAGATGAGGTTATAAAGGTAAATTGATTTGAGATTATAAATAGCCTTGACCAATAAGCAAAGAAATTTGAACTTAATTCTGTAAACTAAATCAAGCATCCCAAGTTTATAAACAGGAAGACACATAACCCAATCTGTGACTTAGAGAAGCTGATGACCAGTGAAAGAGAGGCTGGAGTCAAGCAGATCCAGCCCAGATGCCATTTCTGTGATTTGAGTAACCGGTTTCAATAATTTAAAGAACTGCATATCTGTAAAGTTCAATAAATGTTAATTTAAAACTATTATCTCGATATGATTGAATTCAATAACCTTTAAGGCAGCAGATATTAAGGAAATTTTTTTGTTCCTTAGCTACAAGTAATTCAGATAAAATTAATGTGCAATGTGAACATAATGACCAAATCCACTAATGAGCTGATTGCAGGCTTTGTGTTCCTAACCTTAAGAATATGGATGAGAGTTGCACTGAAGGAAAAAGACCACAACAATGTTGGACCTGCTGGGATGCAGTGCAGATTGTAATTCACAGAAATAAAAGATTTTTTACTCAAATATATAAAAAGCCATACTTATTAGTCTAAATTAGGATCTAATTGAAATCTACATGCAGCAGTTTAATAATGTAGTTATTGAGATGAAGTTCACAGTCAAAGAAGAAATTTCTTACAATGAAAGGGATACGACTTACAATATTTCTTTTCAAGTCAGTTTTAGTATTTGTAATTTATATTTAACTAAATTAACTTTGTATCAGAATCCCAAAAGAAATTTTGAGATGGTTAAATCCATGGGAAATTTTGTGGTGCAAAGACAGCGTTTCCTTTTCTACCTGCTATCATTGCAAGTGCATGGCTGTGGTGCCAGAAGAACCATGCGCTACTGCAACTCAAGACAAAGAAAAAGACAGAGACTCTGTAAGAATAATCATGCAGAGGAAATATGCCAACAGGAGGTCAGTCTTTTTTTTTTAACAAGGCCACCAAAAATTTGGTTTCCTCCAAAAAAAAAATTGGGAGAGAGAGAGAAGATAGGAGGTCAGTCTTGACAAAGCAATATCCGGTCTGCAATTCCTAGCATGTTCGCTGGCTAGGAGAACCTATTTTCTATGGGGAGATTATGTTTATACCAGCCATCCCTGCCTGCCCTCTTTCCCTTACCCCAAAGTAGATGTTAATGGACACTTAGACCTTCCACTGAAACAGGAAGAAAGGGAAGTCACTGTATGTATGGACTAGGAAACCCATGTGCCAGTTTTACAAGGTTATTTTTTACCACAAACATTGCTGTCAATTTTTAAATTAATATATTAAATTCCTCTGGTTGTGGGTCCATTTGAGGACGATGTGTAGTGGTCTTAAAATTGTGATCCTCAATAATTAGAATATTTGGCAAGGTAACTGACTCTTAAATCTGTTTGTAAATGGATGAAGGCAGGAAGACCCCCAAAGAAATAAATCAATTTTTTTTCCTGTAACATCATTCTAGGATGGAAAAATCACTCATCCTAGGAATTACTCATTCCTGACTAGAGGAGGTAAATAAATCTGTCACTGATATGTCACCCACATTTTAGATGACTTTGTTATTAAAGACAAAATATCAATTCAAACTTAATTCATTGGATCCCAGGTCACAACTGACTGACAATGTGTCACATTGACAGTTTTTCCTGAATAAATTAAGCCCATGTGTTATGTTTTGTCTTGATATTCTGTACCATCTTGGACTGTGGAGCCATGCTCTAGTAAAATCTACTCTTTGCATCCTCTATAGGTATTCCAGCCATCATCCCATCATCACTCTCAGGAACAAAGGGTGGCATTTCTAAAGCAGTACCAACTGCAACCATAGCCCATTGATGAGGCAAGTAGTAAGCAATACAGTGACCCATTAATAAAATCAAAACTAGTTAATAATTATTGACTGATTCCTATGAGCCAGGCATTGCTGGGGAATGTGAATAAAGCCCCTACATGGACAATTTATATAATTTAATCCCAGCTAATGATAAGGACTATGGGGAAAGAAAAGCTATATGAGCATGTGCCTTTATTTTTTTTAATTAATTAATTATTTATTGTTTAAGGTATTACAAATAGTAGTACATATGTCTCCTTTTTTCCCCATTGACCTCCCCGCAGCCTCCCCTACCCCCTGCGCCCCAGCATATGCCCTCACCGCACCCCTCCCCCCAGTGTCTTACATCTATTGGTTGTGCTTATATGCATGCAGACAAGTCCTTCGGTTCATCTCTTACCCCCCCACACCCCTCCCCTATCTTCCCCCTGTAGTTTGACAGTCTGTTCGATGCTTCTTTGCCTCTATCTATTTTTGTTCAACAGTTTATAATGCTCCTTTAAATAGAGTAGTCAGAGATGCCTCTCCTAGGAGGTAACAGTTGACTAGAGAGGTAAGATAAACATTAGGAAGAAAAGTGTTTCAAGCAGAGGGAATCACAAGTACAGAAATTCTGGAAAAAGATCACATTTGATGTATTCAAGGAATGGCTAACAGAGCCTGAAAAGAATGTTCAAGGAAATGTGGTGAGAAATGAGATTGGGGAGGAAGTCAGGGATGAGACAGTGTTTGGTAAAGACTAGATTTCATTGTCTGTGGAACAGGAAACCACCAGAGGTTTTTGAACAGGGAAGTGATAATACATATTCCTTAAATTTATCCCTGATAACCCAATTCAGCATGTTTCTCTATCCATTAATATGAAAATAGCCAGTCCTACTTTTAAGGGCTCAAATGGTGTCTTTACAGGACAAAAGTGTTACAAAGAGGATCTCTTTATTTCCCCTCGCCCTTTTTGAAGCTGGGCATATATTAAAATCAAAGTTAATGTAGGAAAACTACTCAAGTAGTGAAAATGAGAAAGAGATAGAACTGTTGCTTCATTTGTACACTGGGATCTGTTGAGAAGTAAGCAACATGACAGTATAAACATTCTAATTATCTTCAGTACCCTCAAGTCATTGTGGTCCAAGCTCATCCCCCACATCTCTGGGCTCATCTATAGAGGAATCAGAGAAATTTTAGTCGTGGACAATCTAGTACCACAGAAGACAAAGAAAAGAGAACTGTGGTTAATGAAAATAAATGGGTTTCCAACCCACCCTGAAAAGTGAGATTGAAGGACCCTTACACTCTAAGAAATGGGGGGTGTTAAAGAATAGAGAGGGTTATTCTGGATCTCCCACATAGACCCCACTTTCTCTACCCTGGTTAACACTGAGTTAAAGGACCATTAGTCTGAATTCCCTGTGTGTGCTTGGCCAGTCAGTGTAAGATGTTCAATAATGTCTGTCCTGCCCCTTCCGTCCACCCTTACAAGTACAGCACTAAACTTATACTCAAAACTGAGACTTTTTACTTTTTTTCTTCCCAGATTAAAAAAAAATGTCTAAGAAACCTGAGTGAAAATGTTTCCTGGAGGTAAATAGAGTCATGTTGAGAAATTGATCAAGGTAGTGAACTGTAGTTGATTGAATGAGGGCTCTTTGTTTTAACTAAGGAAGCTAGACTTCTTGGAAGATTTGTGTCTATAAAGAATGAGAAATCACTCAATTTAGATAAATAAATAGCAAAGAAGACATTTAATGTAAGTTTAAAGGATCAGACAAATGAACCAAAAAGAAGAAGCTTGGGATAATGCTGATAATAGAAAGCATGCAGGCTAGAGGAGGGTTATAAAGGAAAGAAATAATTTAATACTAAGAGCAGAGTTGGAAAATTTTAAAAGAAAAGAATAACCTGGTTGCAGTTTAGACAAGTTTTAGAAATTACTTTGTCAGCAAAGTGATTTTGCCTCTTTCAAAAAGAAGCAATGCATAAAAGGAAATAGAGGAGTCTTGCTGAGGTAAATTGTCACCTAGTTCCAGGATCTGGGTCGAAGAAATGAAAATCAGATGTGTATTTAGAGGCGAAAATATACTGTATTATTTTCTAAAGTGGGCCAAGACTACACAAGTTCACTAGAAAATTCTGCAATGCTCCATGAGCTCTCCAAGGAGCTCAGTGGGTCCCTCGGAGACTCACTACGCCTCCGGGAGAATCGTATTCCAGTGAGTACAATTACTCAGCTTTACTCAGGCAAACTCGGCGGCTTCCAGCCAGGGGGATTCTTCAGCAGGATGACCACTGGGCCTGCAGGCTCCCATATTAAGGGAATCTCAAAGGCTTCCTGCTCTTTAACTTCCTATGTAATTAGGACAGTGCTCTGTGGCTACCTGTGGTGACATTCTTACTCCCTGTATTTGAGGCTGGAGCTACTTCTTAACTAGACTTCTAAGAACACAGTCAAGAGTTTTCTTCATCTTTCAGGCTTGGCTGCAGATGCCTCTTATTGGGGAACAAAAAAGGAATGGCTTTGATACCCCAAGATTGGGTAACTTATTTTAATAAATAAAAAAGAAAGTCAGAAATTGTATCCTTACATTTTATTACCAAAACAGACAGGTAAAACAACAAAATGACTAAAAGCTCATTAAGAAGCAGAAATCAGCAAAAAATATTAGTTCCATGGAGCACAGGCTATAAACTAATATTACTATACCATCCTTTCATTGAACTCCCCCCACATCTGTGTCTTATCCCAGGAGCCCATGGACCACATCACCTCCTTCCCTGCACCACTCTTACTGATAACATCCCCTGGCTTCTAATAACTCTTTTCAGGTGAAAATCAATAAGTTTTTTCACTCAAGTTTTCAGTATCTTGATTTGTGACTTTTAGGAACTCACCATCTCCCTTCTCCATTTTAGCCATATGCAAAACGGAATTCATAAATTTGACTAAAGTCAAAGTGCTCTGACAAGGATTGATAACAAAAACCCCTGTCAAGCATTTCCCCGTATAAATTATTATGGAAATTCTTGACAGCATATGTTTATATAAATAAATATGTGGAAAGGAGATTTGGATTTATCTACTTTCTTTCATTATTTATTTATGAAGCATCCAAAATTAGGTAAGTTTGATGAATTTAGCATTCCTGTTCCCTAAACTTATGCCATAAAAATTGGATGATTTTGTAGTAAAATACTATGCATGAATTTTCCAATGTAAATTTTTTAAGCTATCAGTGGTTATAGGTCAGGAATGTGGGGGCTTCCCACTACATGAGTTTGCTTCTCTTTGAATTGAATATTTGTTTGAAAATTACATGACCCACCTGATATATAAAAGTCATGACTTATAAAACCTTAAGTTAACAGTGCATATGGAGTCAATCCAAATATAATTATAAATGTAATTTTAATTCTGTTCTCTTTACTGGGCTACAGTATCTGTGAGTAATCTATTCCAAAATCAAAGATCAACCCAAAGCCCTTCTGCCAACTCTGTGCCTGTATTCGAAGTATTTATTTAATGTCATTGATCAGTAAGGGACCTAGAGACCTTTCACTCTAGGTGGGAGAAAAATGCAAATCTGTTAGTTATTTGCTAAGGTTCCTAAGGACACTAAAAACTCACAGGCATTTGCAACTGTGAATTTCCCAGCAAATATAAAATCTTTGTCTTCCAGAGTATTTGCTTAACTGAACAAAGTTTACACAGTCTGAAGAGGATTAACATTAACAATAATACAAAATTAAACCTTTGACATTCCTCCAGTTCATTTGTATGTTTGTCTCCTCTTTTCCCACAGTGATTTCCAAAACTTGGACATAAAAAAAAAAAGGATTGGGACCTCACAATGTTCACTGAACCCCTCCAGGCACCAATGATAACAGATACATTTGCTTTCCCTGCATTCATTTACTCAGGAACATTATTTACTATCAAAAATGGGCCACGTATTGTGTCACATACTGAAAAGACAATGATAAATTTAAAAAATATTATAATTCCAACTTTTATGACTTTACATTTTGTGAGAAAGTGGGAGAGATAAATAGATAAGCTATGAATTGCAAATAGTAGAAATTGCATGGGAGTATAAATATAAAGAAAGGAATGATCATTTCTGGTGGAGAGAGTCCAAGAAGAATTCATGAAGGACACAAAATATGAGCTGGTTTTAAAGCATCCATAGACATTTGGTGATCTAACCTGAGAAACATTCCAAGCAGAAAGAAAAGCTAGAACACACACACACACACACACACACACACAATTTAAGGTTTTGTATAAAAGTATTTGATGTGCCTGGAGTAAAGAAGTAATGCACCAATGAATGAAGTGGCAGAAAATAGAGCTGTAGATATTTTTGTGGTATCAAAATTAAAAGTTGAGGCTCACTGGTATAGATCCAAAATAACTGACTTGAACATGTCCTTATTGGTTGAACATTTAGAATATTTCCAATTTTTCCTAAATGTTAAACTGTGATGAACACTTACTGTACCTATCTTTGACCACATCTCTGGATCAGATTACTAGAGATGAAGTTAGTGAAGTAAATGGTATATGCCTTATAACATTTGGCATTTTTATTTCTAGGAAGATGCCAATTTACCAGCAACATGTTAGTTTCACCATTCTCTTTGTCAAAACTAAGTATCACCATTTTAAAAAAAATTGCTAGTTGCATGAATGGAGACTGGGATTAGACCTTAGAGCATTATGAATATAAGGACCAAAAGTTTGAACTTAATTCTGATGTTAATGAGAAACCTATTAAATATTTTTGATGAAGAGGGCAAAATAGCTAGATCAGCCCTTTAAAAATATTAATTTTGGCAGCAAGAAATAGGATAAGATGGGGTTGTGTTGCTTGAGAACCACACAATGTCGGAAGCGAGACTGTTCGCTGTAGCCTGGGCAGCACTGTCCAACAGAACTTCCTGCAATGATGGAAATGTCCCACCAATACAGTAGTCACTAGGCACAGGTTACTTTTAAGTACTTCACAGGTAGCAACTGCAACTAAGGAACTGAATTTTAATTTGTACTTAATTTTATTAAATTTAAATAGCCACATATGGCAAATTACTATCCTATTGGACAGAACAGATCTAGAGGAATAAGACTCAAGATAGAGACACCAAGATAGAAAAAAAAAAGCAAATATAGAACAAATTCAGTGACTGTTAGAATGCACAGAGTGAGGGAGAGGGAGAATCCTATCTGATATCAAGATTTAGAATCAGAGAGAAATGAAATATGTCTGTGCCACTTATAGAGAATGCAATAGAGAAAAGGATTCAGATGAAGTCTCTATATATCAAACCTACAAATACAAGCTGGCACTTCTCACTGTCAGAAACTCTGATGAAAACAAAACTGTCCTTAACACCATACAAAACTAACTGAATTCCAAAAGCAATTCCTACCTCCACAACTTAAAGGCAGTATCTTTCTGTGAGACATTATGAGTCAAACTGTAACAGTATCTATATTAATAAAAAAATGTAAGTGTAAATGCAATATAAAAAAAATTTAATGGGGGTTGAAGATCCAGCCAAACAAACGAACGTTGTATAAATAAAATAAAACAATGGCATCAGGCTATTAGTTAAAGCTATGTCGATGGATAAATGAAGAAGGAGAGTGAAAGAAAGGAACTCCTTCTTCACCTCTATTTTTGTGTAACTAATCTTTTCTCAACTTTAAAGACTCAACTTAAATTTTGCTTCACAGAGAGAACTTATTCTATATACTCCCCATCCAATATATTATTTCCAATTCTGTTGTTTTCATTCACAACACTGGCACATTGTTTATTGATTTGTTTATCACCTGTCTCCATAAATGCTAAGATCCATGACAGTCTGTTTTGTTAACTCATGTTTACCAGTCTCCAGGAAGGACAATGTCTATTATGTAAGAGATGCTCAGTAAATATTTTTGTGTGAATAAGTGAATCTTATTCATTTAAATGAAGATCTTCCATTCACTGTGGTCTCTTTTACACAATAAGTGGAACATCAGTAGACTAAGAAAAAAATTCTACCATGATAAAAATGAGACTATTGAAATCAATTGACCAAATTAATTCTCACCAAACAAGAAAGAGCCTTGTAGGTTCAATATGATCAACTCACAATCCAGTGTCTGGCACATCATTTAATGAGAAACTTCAGCTCGCTTCTGGCAAAGACCTTGCTTGTAGGAGTGATTGTTTACTTCAACAAAAACAGATGAGCTCATGGGATATTTATTATAGAACCTTCATTCCAAGATAAAACAAATCCTAAATTTGTCAGTAATCAACCTTAAAGAACACTAATTCATTAAGAGTACATGGTAAGCATAGATAATAGTCCTGATCTTGTAAGTTCTGGGGGGCATGTTATTCATACTATTACTTAAGGTTCCTCAAGACCAACATTAATCAAATACCATTACTGTTATAAGAATTAGAGAGAATGTAAATGTTTGAGTATATATGGACCCTCTGAATGGACCCTCTGGTCTTCTGAAAATATGAATTGCAAAATCATGATTTTGTTCTAATCATTTAAAAGCGGAAATATTCACAGCAGTAATATTTCCCTTTTTGGCTAACAACGTGAAAAAGAAGCCGCTCTCCACATATGGGAGCTGTTCACACCTCACACTTAGGCCTCAATGTTATTAAAAGTGGGTCTGACACTCACAATCAGGTCATTTTGTTCTTCTGTTGGACAAAAACAGTCTCAGAGAACATCAGAACATGATATCAGACAAGGTCACCCTGATATTATGATAAAGTGAGACAAAAGTCAGGTCACTATGCAATCCACAAAACATCCCCCCATTAAATATGTGACTGTTACTTCTTTACCAATTACAGCATTGCCCTCACTCTAGTCTGCCCTTCCTATGAATAAAAGTTACTGAGCTACTCATCCATAGAATTTCCCTGCTTCCTGACAAAATGAGAGCCCACTTCCTTAGTGCTTCCCCAAAATTACCCCACCAAAATTCAAATCCTATTAAGTCCTAATTACCCTTCATTGAAACACTCATAGTTCCTATCAAAGAAAAATTGTACCAGATGGAGTTAAAATGGATAACGAAGACTTTTTTCAAGAATAATGCAATAAGAGAGAGATTTAACTCAGCTCCACTAAAACAAAAAGTGGGTGAGTTTTTAAGTCTAGGGTAAGTTAATGGAAAAGTACTTGAGGGCATTAGTATGAGATTGGTCAATGTCACTATACCAACTATGTTTACTAATTAGTGCTTATCAAAGTGAGACTCCTACCAGATAGGGAATCAGGTCTTTGAGAAAGACATTTCTGGTTATAAAACTAGCAAAAGACTGGGAGATTTATATCATAAAGGGTAGAGAAAGAGTAAGTGATCTAAGGAGAGAGAGGTTAGGAGCCCCTATTCAGAAAGAAACCTACCTAAAGTTTAGTCAAGTTGAGGGAATTATTAAAGTTGTCTTGGTCAGTCCCCATGATGTGTGTTGTCTCTAGTTTCAATCAGGAATAAACCCAACTTTTTCAACTATAGATGTGTTCCTGGTGATCTATGGCTGAGGGTATTGACAAAGGCAAGAAAAAAAAAGAGAGATTTTGTTTTCAACTCATGATTGACTAAAACCAATCTTCTCAAATTAGGAAAAAAATCCCCTATGAATATTTAGTACAGCTTCTTGGTTTTTGAGGGATCCATATGAAATTCATGTCTTTATGTGCTCAATGGCTGGATCCCATTGACACATTGTTTGAAAGAGCATATTGGGGATGTTTATTTGTTTTCGCTTGTCTGGAACCAGTCCTGAGGACTCTTTTTCTTTTTAACCAGTTTATTGAGGTACTGTTGAAACAAAAAGCTGAAAACACTTTGGAGATAAGTATGCGTCTATGAAAGTATCATTGAAGTCTGTACCATAAACATCTGTCACTTCTAAGAGTTTCCTCCCACCCTCTTTATTTATTATTATTATTTTGTTTATGTGTGTGATAACGTTACTTAACATTTTGTTTTGAAACCACAAAAATCATGAGATGCTTCAAGGTACGTTTAAAATGTGACAGTACCTACTGAGTGTTATCCTCCTGTGGCTACTGCTAGGGATATGATTATCTCCTAACATTCTGAATTCTGGTAAAGTATCTCATAATTCTAGTTTGTCAAAATATCTCATTTTAGTCCAATATCACCAACAGCATTAATATATAACATTTAAAAATGGTAGACACAAAAATGGTTAGAACTAGGTTAAGAGTTCACAAATTACAGCTTGCAGGCCAAGTGCAGCTCATGCCTGTATTGTAAATAAAGTTTCAGTGGAACACAGGCATGTGATTTGTACTGAATATGGTGGCCTCTGAGCTACAATGACAGAGCTGAGTAGGTACAATAGAGACCACCTAGACTGCAAAGTTTAAATAGTTACTATCTTCCCTTTATGTAAAAGTTTGCCAACACTAGATTTAGGTTAAACAGTAGAAAAATCGTTTGCCAGAGACCTATTTAAATCCTTTTTAAAATATAAAATTAAGCATGATTATTTTTCCTGTATCATGTTGCAGGTACAACATCACACAACCTCTGATATTTTTACCAATAACATGCACATTAATGCATGCAAATTATTATTACTTTCATCTGACTCTACCAAAACCAAAAGGGAATCTTTGTGTCATCCTTAGAACATTAAGTTTCTGGTTATGCTGAGTAAGGCTAACAGAAGAGAGTGGTGCTTATTTGCTCTATGCCACCTGTGATGTACTTTTATCAATTACCTTTCCCAGACTACTACCTTACATTTGCTTTAAAAACAACTAATTCCCATCAAGATCTCAAAACCAATCATGGTTTCTCTCAGATCTACCAAACATATGCTACAAATTCTATTTTTTAAACCCTGGTTGTATGTGCTTTATGTGACATTACAAATCAAATTCTTGCCCTGGGTTTGCCCTCAGGAGAATTCTGACTTCTCACTCGGCAACATGTGAGAAAGAAGCAAACGTCAAACACAGGTTGTGATGTTAGCCAAAGCATCTTTACAATACTTGTTCTCTAACAAGAGTACAAGAGGAAGAAGACAAGGCTAATTCTCCATGAGAAACAATATGGCATTTAAGTCCATAGAAGTAGATGTGTGTTCATGCTGTAGCACTGTTTTCAGGCCATAGGCACAATTTCAGGACACTGGGTTTTTTTCTGAGAATATCAGGATGGTTGTGGCATCTTGAATTTCTTCAATCCAAAATCAAGAGAAACACTGAAGATGGCCTTCTACTTTACCCATAGGAAACGTGACACTGTCACAACAGAGGTCAGCAAGGAAACCACAAGTGCTGCTCAGGGTCACTCTACTGGGGAGAGGATTGTTGGTGTGAGAAGGGTAAAGACTAAAGTAATCTCCTTCCTCCAAGTTGTTTCCCTGCATATTATTCATGCAATACTCTCTCAAAAAGCATTTAAAACAAGAGGTTCAAGGAGGATGGGGTTGCAAATAGTCTGCTCTAGGTATTCATGGAGAATAATAAAGATATAATCAAGGCCTTTCCATGCTGTGAGAGCAGGCAAATGCTGGGTGCCAGAGACATGTCATTCACCCCCTTGGGTCTACGCTCCACCCTTCACCAGAGTCTTCTGGACTCCAGAAGCTCGATGGCAAAGACTACATCAAAAGGAGAATGTTGAGGGCCATCCTATGGAAGTAGAAGAGTTATCATTAGATGCAAACTCTACCTGGGGCTGAAGAGGCTGCAATATATAAAAAGGGAGTGGGTGCTCTTACAGGAGACAGGAGAGATCAGATCACTGAGTTGGATATTTGTTCTCACATTTTCTGCTTTTTCTCAAATTGGCTCTCAGCTTCAACCTGAGGTCAAAGTTCCTGTCAAAATATCTATCTACATGACTCCCTCCTCTCAGGTCAAAGTAATAGCCTCCTCTCTCCTCCCATGAGATCTACTGGCAGTCCAAGGTCTACTGTACTAGTCTCTGAGTTGTGGCTATCCTTTGACTTTCTTTATACCCATCCCACACCTTTGCAAAAAGTATCAAAAAGTATCTGTATTAAACCCTCCTTGAATTATCCTAATTTGAATGGGCCATCTGGGAGCTAGATTGACACATGGTTAGATGTCTTAAATAACAGTGTACATGTGCCTAAAGCGTGTCTTTCAGCATGTATCCCTTAAGAAACAGGCAATGTGGCACCAATGGGTGACTTCATAAAGTATAAGAGACAGAAGGAAATGTCCATCCTTTCTGAGAAATTGCCAATAATATTCACTTTACAGTGTGTCAGATCTTGTCCTCTCTATTCCCTGAACCATTCTGGTGGAAGCAACTTAGATGGTTAGGGAAACAGTGAATTTTCTACAGAACCAAGGAAGCTGCTATGCTGTGCATCATGACTTATGCAAGAATTGCACACAGAAAGAACACTGAGACCCACCATCTTGAAGGAGGTGCCACAAGTAGAAATGGTTAGTTCTTCTCTGATGAAAGAAAGAAGGTTCCAGCTGTGCAAAACACCTATGATCACCAAAAAGACAAAAAAAAAGTCATAATTCTATAGCAACCTCTAAGAATACACAAGGCAGAAAATCATAGGCATGCCTATTTTGGAACCTGCACAACGCCAGCCAGATGAAATCAGGAACAAAGATGTCGGGCTGAACTAAAATCGGAGAAATGTGAGAGCTCAGATTGCACTTTCAGTTTGAATTCTCTAAACTAAGTTGGAGGCTGGATGCCTTCCACAGCCCCTCTAAGAGGGATCCAACAATTATCGAAAATCATCAGTGACTGTAAATTCATCACTTTCCACTTGCTATCAACTAATTGCTAAAAAAATACAGACATAGATAGGTAGGTAAATGATAGATGGATGGAAGGGTGGATAGATGATAGATAATGGCAGCCTCTGAAGCCACATAGTTTACATCTGATACCTTTTCTACTTTTTCCTATATGCTAGCCCTCAAAATTGTCTCTCCAACACCCCTGCATATTAATACACACTACACGCACATAAACACACGTGTGCGCAACCACACATACACATGCCTCATATACTCCACAGACACACACACCATTTTCTGTTACAGGGGTAAAGATGATTCTTTCACCTTTTCCTCATATAATATTTTCCTAAAATATTTTCCCATCCTGAACTCTGTTCTTTAGACACTTTCTGGTTTATCACTGTCTCTATTAAAACAGATAATCCTGCCACTATTTTTTATTCAGATAGTGTAGCTATTCTGGGAATGTGTTGAAATGAAAGCGTTCCGGATTCTATTAGCCTTCATATTAGCTATCTGCCCAGGTTCAATATATCTATTAACGATCACTCTTTAATACAGGCACTCAATTAGACAGAATATCAAATCTAGGAATGAAGAGCCTATTTTCGTTATTTCATTTATGCACCCAGAAATATTGAAGCCACCTGTACTAGAGGCAGAAATGAGGTAATTCTACCAACTATTTCTAAAACTATTTCTGCATCCCAGTGGAATGAATGCCTGGTCCTTAAGGTAAAGCAGGTGTCTGCCAGGAGGTAAGGATACCAGTGAGACAACTTATCCGAACCTCCTCCTCTGCCTACTGCAGAGACAGCTGAATTTGCTAAGCTATCTGCATATTGCTCTTCTATACAAAGGGCTTTAAAAATATTTCAGATTTTCAATTGATTCCAAAGAGACCTGGGTTTTTTACAGATGTCAGCTTTAGAGAAATGCCACACTGAAGAGTGTCAAAGACTTTATGTCTGGTGGTTTGCATGGTACAGGCTCCAAATGCTTTTATAAAGTTAAGTCTTTAAAAGAGCAGGAGCAAAACCCCAGAGAGGTTTTGAGAAAACCCCTTGAAAGGTCTGCCACTTTATTGTGATAAAAGCTAACAGAGGGAAGGATGGAGCGTATCACCAGCTAAGATTTCAGCTAGTTTCATCAGAATGGGGGAAGCAAAAATGAATATAATTTTTGAATCTCAAGGGGGAAAGAAAAATACTCCCTGCAAGAAATAAGAGCAACTTTTATAAGGTGAAGCCTACACCCACAGTTCTCACCTTTTATCAGCTGTGCCTTCAGGTGACAGGGAGGCCAGCAAACACTTTAAAAATATAGGTGCTAATCTGTGTGTTCACCTGTAGTTTAGAATATTAATGGAAGGATATGACAGAGGGTACTTGTTATGCTGCATAAAACAATTATATAATGAGCTTAGTATAGATTCTTCATGAAATTATTGGTCACAAGCCTAGAAATATTTGTAATTATCAAATTATACTTTACCTTTTCTTAAAAAGGGATTTGAAGTATTTTCTAGAAATAGATATTTTTATTATACAAAAATATTTTGTGGCTGTAGTTGTTAAAGATACAGAATACAGAGGAAAGATAAAGTGGGGACAGAATAATTAGGTCAAGTAATGTAAGTTTGAAAATGTAAAGCTGGACCACCAACATGACTCTAGGCTTCTTGGTGAGTGAAGCCAAGTGGGAATGCAATATGGGTACGTGGGTAGATTCCAGTAAACTAAGCAGAACCTGAGATTTCCCCAAAAACCATCTCAGGTCTCTCCATGACAGGTGCAGTGGGTATACCCAGCTATTATCTCTGTTTCAATCATAGATTTCCTGTTGGTCTGGCATGTTTTACATGAAGTCTATACATAATTATATATGAAAGTATAATACTGGAAAAAATTCTCATCAGCCAAGAGTTTAAAAACACTCCAGGTACTGAGAAAAGATGAAGTTTTCATGCTGAATTTCATGCTAAAATTGATACAGCTATCAGAGTGGTAGAGCAGACATATTTTCAACAACATCTCTATAGTTTGTGCAAGGGGGATTTGCACATGGCTATTTCTTACAACAGTTCTCGGTACCAAGTGAGGGCATAATGACGCAGAATGCTTTGGTAGCAACAACTGTGAGAAGAGTGTAAATAATACAACCCAAGCATATAATGTGCAGATATTCAGGTAAGTGAAGGATGTAATTTTAAATATCTGTCTTCCTAGGAAATACATAACGGAACCACATATCTTCCAGCATGTAATATTGTTTCTCATAATTAAACTTTTAGACCAAGGTCTTCAAGGCAATGTTATCCAGTAAATAGGTTTTCTAAATTGCTTATAACTCAGTTCATCCTTGAGTAAAAGGTAGGTACACATTCACTATTCTAAAAAGTACTAATTGGAACACATGCTAAATCAATGCCCCTTCTATCCCCATACCCTAATAGTGGATTCTAGGTGCGCCCAGGCACCCAGACTTTCTCAGAAAATAGTTATGATTCATCTGCATTGATCTCTGCTTAGATTGAAATTGACCTGCTAATAAAAATAAAAACCAAATTAACACATTCTGGGCCATAAAACACACCTTACCAAACTTAAAAGAAGAGAAATTACAAATTATCTGCTCTCAGACCACAAAGGAATTAAACTAAAAATCAGTCACATAAAGATAATTGGAAAATCCCAAAACCATGGAGATTAAACTATACTCCTCTAAATAATATATGAGTCAAGAAAGAAATCTTAAGGGAAATTAAATATTTTAACTAAATGATAATAAAAACACAAACTATCAAAATTTGTGAGATGCATTGAAAGCAGAGTTTAGAGGGAATTTATAGCATTGACTGCATACACTGGAAAAGAAGAAACATCTAAAATCCGTAATCTGCTTCCACCTTGGAAAATTAGAAAAAGAAGATCAAATTAAATCCAAAGTAAGCAGAAGAAAATTAATAATAAGAAGCTGAGCAGAAATCAATGAAATTAAATACAGAAAATCAATAGAGGAAAATCAAAGAAACTAAAAGATGGTTCTTTGAAAATATCAATAAAATTGATAAATCAGGCTAATTAAGAAAAAAGAGGGAGAGAACATAAATTGCTAATATCAGAAATGAAAGTGGGGACATCACTACAGATCCCATGAACATTAAAAAAAAATAATAAAGGACTGTAATGAACAACTCTATGTCCACAAGTTTGATAACCTAGATAAAATGGACCAATTCCTTGAAAGACACAAACCACTAAAACTCACATGAGGCCCTGGATGGTTTGGCTCAGTGCATAGAGCATCGGTCTTTACACTGAGGGTGTCCCAGGTTTGATTCCAGTCCAGGGCACATGTCCTGACTGTGGGCTCAGTCCCCAGTGGGGGGCATGTGGAAGACAGCCAATCAGTGATTCTCTCTCATCATTGATGTGTCTGTCTTTCCCTCTCCCTTCCTCTCTGAAATCAATAAAAATGTGTTTTAAAAAATAATAATAAAAAAATGAAACTCACATGAGAAGAAATAGACAATCTGGGTAGGCCTATATATATTAAAGAAATTGAATCAATAATTAATAACCCTCCAAAATAGAAAGAACCAGGCCCAGGTAGGTTCACTGGAAATTCTACCAGTCATTTAAGGAAGAAATTATACCAATTCACTACAATCTCTTTAGGAGAATAAAAGTAGGGAAAAATACTCCCTAACTCATTATTTCAAGCCAGCATTACCCTAATACCAAAACAAGACAGAAACACTACAAGAAAACTATAAACCAATATCCCCATGAATATCCTCAGCAAAATATTAGCAAATTGAATCCAAAAAGTATTTAAATAATTATATAGCATGACCAAGTAGACTTATCCCAGGTATGCAAGGCTTGTTAAACATTCAAAAGTCAATTTATTTAATCCATCCCGTCAACAGAGTACAAAAGAAAACTAAACATACAAAACTAAACATATTCTTACCATATGATCCCGCAATCTCACTCCTTGGTATTTAACCAAATCATTAAAACTTATGTCCATACAAAACCAGCACAGAGATGTTATATAGCTTCATTCACAACTGCCAAAACTTAAAAGCATACAGGGTGTCCTTACGTAGCAGAATGGATAAATAAACTGTGGTAAATCCAGACAATAAAATACTATTCAGCCCTGAAACGAAATGAGCTACCTCGCCATGAAAATACATGAAAGAACTTTGAATCCATATTACTAAATGAAAGAAACCAATCTAAAAGGTCTTCATACTGTATGATTCCAACTACAAAACATTCTGGAAAAAGCAAAATTATGGAAACAGTAAGAATATCAGTGGCTATCAGGGGTAGAAAATGGGGGAGATGAATAGGCAGAGCAATGAAAATTTTTAGATCAGTGAAAATACTCTGTATGATACTAGAGTGAAAACTATATGTCATTCATTATACATTTGTCCAAACCCATGAAATGTACACCAAAATTGAACCCATAGGTAAACTATGGACTTCTGATTATTATGATGTGTCAATGTAGGTTCACCTTTGATTAAAAATGTACTATTCTGGTGAGTGATGTTGATAATGGGGGAGGCTTTACATGTGTGGGAGCAGGGAGTATATTGGAATTCTCTGTCATCTTTCTCTAAATGTTATTGTTAACTTAAAACTGCTCTAAAATTAAAATCAAAAAAATAATATTTAAATAGACTAGATCCTTCATGAAGTTTCATTCTAGTTATTCATTTCTGTGCATTTTGGCTAAGTAGAGTATTGAGAAGAAAATGTGATTTTGTTGCTGATAGGATTAGAGGTCAGTAGGGCTTTTCGGCCACTCTGGAAAGCAAAGAGAGAAGGACAATCTTAACCTAGTACAGCTGATTATATCCTGAGATCCAGAGCATAGAAAAACCTTTAAATTACATACAGCTGTATAATAACCTTAATAACCTAACAGAACAACTGACATAAAGTCACAGCATAAAATGTCACAGTATGAATGTAATAATATCTATGAGTTTGTGGAAATTAGCATAAGGTGCTTTTTGGAAAATTAAGTAGGAAATTTAGTAAGACCTATTGTCTACTGAATGTCTTATCTTCTCTTTTTCCCCAATTTTCTTATACGATTTAAGATAAGAGTTAGCAAACTTCTTCCATAAAGGACCAGCGAGTGAATATTTTCTGCTTTGCAGGTGACACGGTGCCTGTTACAACTACTCAACTCAACAGTTTTAGTGTGAAAGAAGCCATAGACAATAAGTAAATGAATGTATATAGCTGTAACTTAATAAAACTTCATTTACAAAAATAGGCAAAAGTCTGATATGACCCACAGCTATACTTTGCCAAATCTTGATATAGGAAACATGACCCTATCCCAGCTCTCAGAGTTCAATCTTTTTTGGTAGACACTCATCAAGCTGATCCTATTTTTTAGCCAGTAGATGTTTGAGGTGGGCATGTGACTCAGTTGTAGCCAAAGAAATATGAGGGAGAGGAAGTCTGGAAAATGTTTCTCATTTGTACTGTTCATTGTGTCAGCAGATGCAAAGCCTAGAACTGCCACAGACATGCTACTACTGGGCAGAGCTGAGAGCTCCCCAGAGAAGCAGAGCCACAGCCCTGACCTGAGAAGTCTACTTTCTTGAATTCTTATTAGTAAGGTAACAGATGTCCACATTGGTTAAGCCATTATGAAGGTCTGTAGCCTAAAGCAGCCTAACTAATCCAGAAAAAGAGAGAGAATCAAGATAAAAATAGTTATTCTTCTTCCACTGAGGTAATTTCAATATATTACAGTTTAAGCAGTTACATATTTGTCCTGTAGACATTAAAATTCAATATATAAAACATGAATCTCACTTTACAGCCTAAGAATTTCACTTAAAAGTTTCAGGGTATGCTCTCATCCCAGATATCAAAAAGTATTCATATAGATGAGATAAATAGGAAAAGTGGGGAAATATAACAAAGTATCTTGAAATAAAATTGGTAGATATAAATCATGGCAATGTGTAATATCTCTATTACAAGACAAATTAATTACATGTCTATGAAATGGAAAGTCGATTTTTATGAAAGTTTCTTTTTAATTCAGGAGAATGTCACTTTATCCAAAATAGCCAAAAAGTTTATAACAGAACACCGAAGAGCTTTTAGCTGTAGGTTGTCTTTCTTTGGGAGTTTCGCACTGTTTGAATCCACTGTGTCCTCTAAGGATCTGGAGCACTCTGTATACACTAAGCCGCTGTGGCGTCTGTCATAGAACACTGTAATAATAACCTACATCCTGCTCCATACGCCTTTACAATTGACATTGACATTCCTCCATCAAGAGGTGAGGTCTATGGTGGTGGGCAAAAGTAGGTATACAGTTGTAATACAAATAAGTAATGCAATAATTAATAAACAATAATACTAGAATAAACTCTATGTTTTGAGTTCTCACAACTGTAAACCTACTTTTGCCCACCTCTGTGTGTCCCCTCCTCTTAAACCTGAGTGGCCTTTATAATTGCCTTAACAATGAAGCTCAGTGGTAGGGATCCTGTTTGACTTCCAAGGTTGGTTCATAGTCTTCTAAACAGGCCTGCTCCTCTCCAAAAAGTATCCCCCAATCCTCTCAGCTCCTACTACAGGCCGCCTCTCAGGTCATACCCACTCATCTTTCCTCCCAGCCCCTATCTAGCTATATAGCTGTCCTTCTAGGTCACTGTAGGGAGAGGGGAAGATTGAATGGTTCTTTCTATTTTCTCAAAGCCATTGTTATGATACAAACCCTTTTACTTGCTACCCTCATGGTTTATTCTTCATTCTCAAAAGCTTGTTTGGGGAAAAAAATTTTAAAAAGAACTAATGCTTCTTCTTATTTCCCTCCCAAAAATCCTACTTCTCCCCAGAAGCAAAGTGGATATCTGTGTCTGACTAAAGGAAAGGTCTTGAAAAGAAATGGAGAAAGCACAAATATTAATGTTTAAAAATATTCCCTTATCACATGTATTACTAGTCACAAAGAGACATAAAACAAGAGTTTAGGTCACTCAGCCCAAATTTTTCACATAAAAATAGAAGTCAAATAATAACAACAAAAGGCATGGGCTTCTGAAAAATAAATGAGGTCACCTTCTTTCCAGTCAGGGGTTAGTAGATTTATCATCGTGTCTGAAAAAAAGACAGTGGCTCAGTGGTTGAGCATCAACCTATGAACCAGGAGGTCACAATTCAATTCCTGGTAGGACACATGCCCAGGTTGCTGCTTGATCCCCAGTGCGGGGAGTGCAGGAGGTAGCTGATCAACAATTCTTTCTCATCAATGATGTTTCTATCACTCTCTCCCTCTCTCCCTTCCTCACAGAAAATAATTTAAAAATAAGACAGTCTTGGAAAAAGTCTTCTATTGGGGATGGAGAGAGTGAGTTTTCAGGTAACCAAAGATGCCATAATAATTGCAGGTGGGATAATTCTCAAATTAAATTTTTGTGCTGTAATGTGCAGTCCCTTCTGAGTTAGCCTAACCAGTGGTCGGCAAACTCATTAGTCAACAGAGCCAAATATCAACCGTACAACGATTGAAATTTCTTTTGAGAGCCAAATTTTTTAAACTTAAACTATATATGTAGGTACATTGTTATTAACTTAATTAGGGTACTCCTAAGGCTTAGGAAGAGCCACACTCAAGGGGCCAAAGAGCCGCATGTGGCTCGCAAGCCACAGTTTGCTGACCACTGGCCTAAACTAAATGTGGGACTGGCAGGCAATAGATGTACCCAAAAAGTAAAAGAAGGGCCATGGGTGTGAATTTCTTCAAATTCATTATACCAAAGCCTTAGTGGCCACTCAGCTGGCATCACACATGACGAAGGGAATGTAACATAGTAAAGTCTATGTTGCTGATGCTGCCCCTATACAACAGAGCAGCAGTTTCAGCTCTTAGAGAACTGGGAACTGTAGCTGACCCAGAGCCAGGAAAGCAAAAGCTGAGAATGAATTTTTAAATAAAGCAAAATAAAGTGTGTATTGGAAGAGAAACTTCGTGGTTCTGTCCCCAGATACCATGTTGGGAACTGTGAGCAGCTGCTCTCCCCCATTTGTTTAGAATTAGCCTGCAGCCCCTATTTGAGGTCTGCTGGTTCAATCCTCTTCCCCATCCCAGGTCCCACAGAACCTTTTTTTGGTCAAGCCGAAGTAACTGGTCACTGCTGGAGTATTATGGTGCACATGTGTGTCATGTGTTGTGTAGGTAAAGGCTAGCTAAAGGAGATGAGATCTTTAATTTCAAAAAAAGTCAAGCATGCCATCCTCTGGTACACCTGCTTATTTTACATAGAAGAACTAAGTTCCAGTAAGCGATAAATATTTATAAAAATCTTACTAAGCTTGTTTCATGTCCTGAAAGCTTAACTGATTCACCATCAGGTCGGGGGCCTCAAAATGTGGCCAGAAAGGAAGGTGGGTTGCACCTCATTTTTAGCCAGATATGGTCAGACAGAAAAGTGGGTTGAGCTTCATTGGCAGCTAAGGGTCCTACCAAAGAGTGCCAGCCCTCAGGGAAATTACAATTGCCATTAAAAGGAACATTCTAGATAGATAAGATTACCAAATAGTGCACTGAAAGGTAAGGTTTTACAAATTAAACAAACAGAAAGGGGTACCGATTTTAACCCCTAGAGTGCCTGGGAACGGAATCTCACTCCTCCTGCAGTGTCACTATTAGATGCTAGTAGTTCACTCTTTATTGACAGATGTTACCTAAGTGCAGATTACTTATGATGCCGAATGTTTGTAGTTCTAAAATTGACCACTGGCATTTATCTGCCTAATTTTTTAGAGGTACTATGATTTTATGAAGTTTACTCAGATTTTGTAGCCCTAAAGCTTCGAAATGGCATCCAGTTCTAAGGCTGCTTTTATTAGTGATGATGATATTGCTAAATATATCAATTCTTGCTGTGAAGATGACGATTTTGTGGAAGATATTGTGGAAGATTTTTGAATATGTAACTTCATTTACTTGCGATTCATAATTTTTTTTCCTAAACTGCTGTAAAATCAGCAAAAATCCCTTGGCAATTTTAGCATAGCTCCTAGGATATTGGTTGGCACTCAAAGGGTTAAGTGGCATCCAGGAGCTTCCACAGGCTTCAAATTCCAAATAGCTTCATGGAAAGCTTTGTTGCAAAAAGCTGATGCAAAATTAAAGATATAAGAGGTATATAAAACAAAAGTGTTCCACATCTCTCCTTCCTCAAGAGTTCCTGAACATTATGGGATGCAGGGCTCCTTGCTTTCCTTTGAGTGTTAAGGGAAGGCCTACCTCAGTCCTCTCTGCGAGCTGCATGGGGCCAGCCCTTCTGGAAACGCACACTGTACACTGCCTCTGCTAATTATTCTCACCGCATGCACTTCCATAGGCTGTGCCATGCAAAACGTGAGCAATTTTTCTTATATTATTGCCCAAATGTAGGTTTTTATTTTTTCCCCCATTTGTTTTCTGCTTTAATATGGTCTTTTTGCCCAACATAGGTACCTTGAATTCCCTCTGGCTAAGCTATTGTTTATCTTCACTACCACATTTTTAACTCAGTGTGACCCTTTAGGAACCACAAATTTTCAAAAGAAACCAATACTGAATTATAGATTTGGAGATCGGTTCTTTTGTTGTATTGTGCACTAGAATTAGAACTGCACATTCAGTTTGGCTTTACAAATTCAAAATCTAAATTACCTCTTTGTTTCATGGTTTTGTGCCTCTGATAAGCCAGCTTTTCATTCTTTAGGCACAAGAGGTTAGTGGCCTTATTTTACAGAGAAGTCAAGGATTAAAGCAAAAAGTGATGAGTAGAATATTAATAGGACCCTGTTTCTACCCTTCCCAGAACTGAAATATAGAGAGATTTAAATAAGGAAAAGGTGGTGCAGATGAATTAAATGCTGAAAGTAAATGGAGGGTTTGAAGAGCTAAGGAAAAGGAACAGGCAAAGGACGACATTAAATTTAAGTAATTCTGAAAAGGAGCAGGCATACAATCATTCATGAAAGTCATGTGCTTGATTTTTTCAACATCTCTGCAGTTACTACCCTCATTACCTAACCAAAGTCAGCATTGCCCCTTAGGGAGAAAAAAATAAAGGAAATTTTGGCATATCGAAGAATACATAGGAGGCTGCAGAATTATTCATTGAATCATTTTTGGGGCAAATTTAGTGCTGTTTTCATGTCTTTGTGTTCTTTCTAAGTCTGTGTTTGTCAATGTCAATTCAATCCTCCCTGAAAACAACAGAGCCACAATTAGAGATGTAAAAAGCAGTTTGTGTGTAATTTAAATGCTGCAAACTGGCAATCTTCTCATGAAAACCACAAACAATTACTTCCATTCTTATGCACCCATGCATCTGGTTCACCACCATTTTTTATCAGGGATTGCATGTGAATTGATAGTTAACTTCACAGCGGGGGAGTAGGGGGGCCTACAGTTTTTTTGATAAGGGTGAGTTATTTGCTTTTTAGTCACAGTACATTGCTGTGTTTATATGGTTAATGATTTAAATTATACAGTCAACTAACCAAATAACAATTAGTTTCTCTGCTTAACTCAAGCGGTTCTCCTTGGTCACCAGGATCAGGTGAAGCTAACCCTTTTTTCCATAAAGGCCTAAATCCTGCTGTGTTGAGAACAATCCACTATCTGGAACACCAGGAAGATGAAGAGACTTGAATCATATCAAAAAAGAGAAAATTTTCTTTCTATTTGATCTGTACTTTATCATCTCTGATTAAACTTAAAAAAATAGAAATAAAAAAATAACATTAATGAGAATAAACCTATCTTTGAACAGTCCCCAAATAGGCCCGTTGCACTGAAGGGCACCTTCATTAATGAAAGATTTACAGACTTCTTAAAAGACATGTATTTGCATCTATTTAGTTTGTACATGAAAAAAATCACATGTGGGAATAATATTTGAATAAACAAAACTGCAAAGATAATGAAAGCATTTCGTACAACATTGATATTCAGGAACATCCTTCAGGCTCACTCAAGAGGAAGTGAGCCTTAATGCAAAGGCATTAGTAATGGACCTTTATTTTCTTATTAGAATTAACCTTGATCTGGAAGAAAAAACTTTCTTCACTGTTGAATACATATTTCTCTCCATCTAATATATTCTACTAAAACCTTTTGCTAAAAAGTGACACACTGCAATTTATTATTCCTGAAATGAGCATTGCTAGAAACAAAATAACTGAGAATTAATTTTTTGAAGGAAACAAGTTGTTTTCACTGATCCTAAATGATATTATGGGGAAAGCTAGAATTTCCTTCCCAGCAGGTGTTTTCAAATAGGAAAGATTCTTCCCTCTATGGAAAAATTTAGCCAAAATCTGCCAATGGTAGAAAAATGAACTAGATTAGTCCTTAAAATTCATTTCAAGCCTTTTCACTTAAGCCCCTAATTTCCGATTGCTACTTTTTAAAATCAGAGCAGCAAGTGGGAAAATGTGATTTATTAGCAACCCATCAGCACAGCCTGATTCAGCCTCATATTTATTATAATAATATCAATTTGAATTCTATAATTTGAACTCAATGCCCTATTATACCATTGTGTTGTCTCCCTTTCTCACTAGCTTCATGGGACATATTGTGTGAGGAAAATAGACTTACACATAGTCCAAAGTTTGTCTGATGTGATACAGTGATCCCATCAAAGACAAAATCTACAGGCTGTTTTAGCAGTACAAATTTAAATTTAAATAAACAAAAAGTTCAATTAAGAATTGGAGCTAAGTGTTGACATTCCTTAGACTTGATATTGAAAGTAGAAATGCCCCTTCCTTTGACACTTTGAGTCCACATGAAGATTTACTGAATTATGTTGTTGAAGATATTAATAGGATATAAAGTCCAGTCCTCGAACTCAAATAACATACAGTCTTAAAGCTAAAGTATGACAACCTCCACCCACCGCTTCTGAGTATTTCAAAAGGTTAGCTCCAGTGCCCTCGCAAGACATAGATTTCCAGCATAACTGTAGAGATTAATTCCGAACGAAAAATACAAATTATATGGGGAGTAACTAGAATAATTGAAAAAATAGATGTAACCCAAATCTCCATGGTTCTGAAGGCCCAACAAAGATTATTTTGGGAAAAATCATGCACTAGGATCTCTATTTGCGGACAGATTAATGTTAGGAAAGACTATCCCACTCTTGCCGTTTCTTTAAGATTCACCCAGTCCTTGGGGATGTCACTGTTTCAAAGGACTCAAGAATTCTAATTTGACTCCATATTTGCCCCTGAAATTCAGTCCACTGTAATCTTCATAAGAAAATTATCAAGATCCCTAAACATAAGTGACTCTCTTATAATTCCTTTGAGATATTTTAAGTATCTAAAATGGCCTTAGAACTAAATCTGGGAAATAAATGGCTAGAGGCCTCCTTCACAGGAGCAAATCCAATGTTTTACATGAGACTTTTTTTGCTTTCACTTATTTCTTGGTCAACAGTTGTTAATGAATACAGCTGCAGTGATTTGAAAAACTTACAAAATATGTTATGTATATTGAGTATTTTATGTTATACAGGACCTAAAGCATAGCCTTTGCCCTTTAGGAGTTGATGTTCCATTTAACTGTATAAAATACTTTTCATGATTCCCTTTCAATGTCCAACAGTATATGCATGTATAGAGTCTAAGGACATGTCATATTATGCCTTATGTTATTTTGCTTACCTGTCTTATCCTTGTTAGGTTTATAATACCTTGATACCATGGTTTATGTCTTGCTTATTTTTTTTAACCTTGGAGAATCTTACACAGTGATGTTCTCATAATAGTTGGTCAATAAACATTTGTTGAATTATTCACTGCCACAGAGACCTTGGTAAGGCTATATAGGGGTAAACTTTCAGCTCCCCAGACTTCCTTATACAACATAAACTCATTTGGTGTAGATGACAATATGAAGGGCCTTCTCGACAGATCTGACATTGGAGTTCAATCCATGTTAGAGTTCAGCTTTGTCACCAGATACTGTCTCATGTGTGTCTGTTCCTTCAAGCAAAAGCCCTACTCATAACTCCTTATTGCTTTTTTAACTCAGAAGAAGTTCAGGGTTTATCTTGCTGGGATACATTTTTCACCTATTTTACAGATAAAATTGATCCATTTCAGGAATTCAGTAACTCTGTGGGAGCATTGTGAAAGCCCATGGTGAGAGAAGCAGGGCTTTTGCTTTCTGCTTTCCACACACTTCTTACCTGCCAACGCTTTCAGTCAGGTTCTATAATAGCACTCAGTCCTTCTTTGGAGAAAATGATAGCCTTCCTTAAGAATAGCAAGATGTGGCTTCTTATCCTGGGAAAGAATATTAGCAGTCATCAAAAAAGAAAAGTTGCCAACGTTACTTACAAATATGCACTGGATATTTGAACAATATTGATCCGAAAAGCACAATAATTAACCATAAACAGGATCCAAATAACCCAAGTCAGACCTCAGTGGAGCTTGAGTTAATTAGAGAGTTTGCCGTGAAGGCTGAATGACACTATCAAAATGGAAGTTGCTGGTTTGGAGTTGAAATTCTAGGCTGTCTTTTTTTTTTCTAACAACTCATTATCACCTTTGTACTTCCTCTGAGTTATACAGCCAGAAGGAGCCACAGCAGACCCCTGGACTGCTACATGAGCCACAGAAGACCTTAATAAGAAATAACTTGTTGACAAATCTCTTCAACAGCTGGTCATCTCAATGACACTGACACAGGAATTATCACTCATCCTGCTAAATCTAACTATACACATGCTTTTTCACACATTTTCAAGAATTACCTTAGTAACAATGATTACACTCGAAGTAATAAAATGTGCATTAAAAACCAATAGAAAATTTACTCTGATCTCAGAGTGGTTCTCTAATTTGCATTCACAAATATGCTTTTAGTAATATTCACTCCTCATCTATTCCTCCAGGAGAAGAAGATCTGTGGGATCCCTTCCAGCCCTAAAGTGCAAGTTTCTGGGGGCTGGATTCCAGACCACCCTGTCTGCCACCACTGCCTCACAGCAGCCCGCGGTGATAGACCGTAAGTCAAATTGAAGCTTCAGTTTTGTTTATACAACACAACAACACAGCAATTTACTTCAAACATCTTACATCAAAGTGTTTTGTGGAGTTTCAAAGAAGAGGGTATGTATGGTACGAGACTGGAAAAGGCTGGTTCTTTTCAACATAGTTACTCTCACAGAACAACATGAAGTTGGTTTTATGGGATGATTCTGAAAGATGCATGAAATTGGGAACACCTCCCTGGACTGCTATTTGAGAGAGAAATAAACTTGTAAACTTTTAGTTTTGCTTTGTTGGTTTGAGCAGCTGGCCTGCCCTTACTAGGTGCAGTTGAGCTTTCAGAAAGGGGGTTTATAATGATATATGCCATCCCCACAGCTCAGTATGAGCATACAATGCTGAAGCTTTTTCCACATGATGTGGGGGCTGTGGACAATGAGATTCGGAGAGTCCACCAATGATAGCACATGTGGTGTAAAGATATTGATGTTCAGATGTTCTGCAATCAGCTGGGAGGACCAAATGACACATGGGCCACAGCAGACAAAAGCATACTTCATTGCTCCCACTCACACCCTTGAATCTAGGGAAAGAACTTAAATGGCCAACGCTTCCCCAGCATGTTGGTTTGACTTACCCTCTTACTGAGTCCCCAGTTGAAAATGGCCTGTCTTCATTAAATAAACCTGGCTTTTAAACCCCCTGCAACTTTTGCCCAAACTTAATATCAAGCTTTATTTCTTCTTTCTGAACAATTCTAAACTATTTAAAGGGAGTGAACATTTTTAGCACATTTTTTAAAAAGCACACAATTTTGCTAAATCTCACCCATAAGTCACAGAAGCAGGACAGACAAACAGGGCAAAGTTATAATGAAAGAGGAAATCTATGTGTAAGTACTGGAGGGATTAGTCTGGCTTACTTGCTTGTTGACATTACTGACCTCATCTAGGTGCGTCCTGATGAAACATACCATTTAATTATCAACCAGACATTACTGAAGTGGGGGTAAAGGGAGAGAAAAAGTGCCCTGCTGCACTCTCTTAAATTAGCAATGACCTTGCTAATTAAAACCTAATTGTGAGAGAGTAACATGGAGATACCCCCCTTTGAAACACTGGCATGGATCCCCACTAATTTAAAAGTTGTCACTTATAAACCCAAAGAAATTGGTTTATTGGAATGAACACTAATGGAAGGTTCTGCTGCTCAGAGATGATAGCACAGAGGATTGGGAGGAGGAAGGAAAGAATATGTGTGTCTCGAATTGCCTTTCATTATCTGAGAGGAAGCCTCTGACAGCAAGAGCCCCATCAGGAGGGTGAAAACAAAATGAGTGTGGCAGGAACCACATTCCCTAGTTTATTAATATGTATAATATATACAGCTCGAAGCCACTGGGTGACTCTAATAGGTGGGTTATTCTATTTATGTATATTTATTTTAAACAAGTGTATGAGGAGAGGTTCAAGGACAACACCTTTTGGTATATTTTTATTTCTTTTTTTTTATGTAACTGTGTGGGAAGCCCTTTTAGTCTGGCATAAAGCAAGAGAGTAGATTAGTCTTTAAACAGCTGAAAGATTCAGTTAATGCATTAACCTATCTTCTTAGTGAGTCATCCAAATAACACTTCAGCAAATAGACACACACAAACACACATACACTCTTTTTCATTTTAAAATGTACCTATGCTACCTTATGTTTTTCCATGCTAACTATGACTAACTAACTTCAGGAAACCTATAGATGTTAAGGTATATCCTATGTCCCCATTGAATATAAGCCGAAGATAAAGCAACCTCCCCTATCTCCACCCCCACCCCAAAGGCATCTATAATAATAGAAAGAAATATCCTTCCAATCTAACTCAACTTAGCTTTTAATCTGCTCAGTGCCTATCTGTCATGTTCATGTGAACACCTATAGGGCTTATACCTCATTTCTGTCCAAACTCCTATTTTCAGGTTCTGGAAAGCCATACACTATAGTAACCAACAGCCCTGGCTTTGGAGTCAAATGGGTTGAATCTATTTGCTGACTATGCCACTTCCCATCTGCTTTGGGGTAATAAAATTAAGTTTTCTGGACCTTGGTTTCCTCATCTTTGCCTGATTATTAAAAGTATCTTCTTTTTAAGGTTTTAGTAAAGCCCTTAGCCCAGTCCCTTCTGCATGGAGAAAACGCAGTAAACATTAGCCTTTACTCCTCGGCCCTATTGTACAGCCACAGAGCTTTGATCTGCTTTTCTTTCTTCTGCTTACCTTCAGCAAAATATTTTGTCCTCATCCTAAAACTGTTGATTGTTTATAAATTCTTCCTTCCCCATTCTTGTAATGCATCCCATTCATTTGTCTGAATTGTTTTTCTCTTTGCCTTTATACTAAAAAGTGGTTTATTGAATCCCTCAAGGATGTGATTGTCTAGCAAGCCCTGTATAAAGTAAATTCTATCCATACCTTAACTTACCCATCACAGAAGATTTAATAGAAAAACTGAGAGAAGGTAAAAGAAGAAAAAAAGGGAAGGGTCAGCCCAATGAAATGTAGAAAGAAATTGAAGTGCGTACAGGGGTTTTATCAAGGCTTGATCCAAATATCATCTGTACAATGGCAGCTCCTATAATGTGACATTTGAGGAATTCACAAGAATACAATTTGCAGAGATTTATAGACCCAGAAACAATCTTAGAGATAACCTGCTACATCTCAAATAGATTTTCTTTTTTTAATCCTCACCCAAGGATAAACATTGATCAGTTGCCTCCTGTATGCACCCTGACCTGGAATGGAACCTGCAGCCTTTTGGTGCATGGGACGACTCTCCAATCAACTGAGCCACCCAGCCAGGGCTACAATTTTATTTAATTTTCAATTAAGGTATGGACAGTTTAAATGATTTTTCTTAGGGCATATAATTATTAACTAACACACCCATTCTACCCCTAAATCCATGTCCCCAAGATTATTAACCAAAGAAGCTATTCATTCATCTACTCATAAAAAGTCTTTAATTTCATGTACTTGCCTATCTTCTCAACGATAGATGGACTTTTCCTGGGGTAGAACTGTCTACCATATTTCACTAGGATTAGATTTCCATGTCCCCAAACAACTCCTAAAGCACCTTAGATATACAACACCCAAAACCAGGCCCACTTTGGTCCATGGACTAAGCAGCCAACTTATGATATGAACTGAAGGGGAAGAAAAATTATACAACTGAAAACTATCTTCCCAGAAATTTTCACTAGATTTTTAATAACTTTTTAGAAATATTACTTTTAGATGGACAATGTATTAAATATTTTAATCCACCTCTTCTCATTTAATCATCAAACAGAGTACTCAATATATATTTTAGAATTAAGGAATAAAATTTAGGCACTATTATACACACTTTCATCAACATAGGACATGGATAACTTATCCAGAGGCACTAGCAAATGCATTACATGTTTGAATCCTAACCCATGTCTCTGAAACCATCTACTTCCCCTTCTACTTGACACCCATCCCTGGGTGAAAGACAGCATCTTCAGAAAGTGCCCTTTACTAAGGGACATTCAGAGTAGAAACTTATCGATCACAGAGTGAATATATTAACAAACATTAGTTGATTGGATTACCTTGTAGAAAAGAAGCATTTGAGGGAAAGAGGGCTCAAACAGGTGAGCTTTGATTGCAGTGAGGGAGTCAGAGCAGATACCAAGCCGGCAGCAGAGGCAGGCGGGTTGAGGGAGCTGGCAGGTGCAGCAAGGGAGGGGGAGCCCCCAGCAAACCAAGGCTGTGCAATGTCGATTGATGGTGAGGCAAAGAATCACTCCTCATTTCTCTATAGACCAGCCCTGACATCCGACCATCATTTTAAATGTGAAGTGCTCCTTGGATCTGATTTTGAGAGGTTGGGTTTTAGGATTTCACTGCTATTTTCACTCTGAAAGGTCATCAGAGAGCACGTTAGATGGAGATAACTCTGTCTCCACTCGGTGTGCTGCTTCGGTAAGTGTGCCCTCCTGAAAATAAACTACATCTGGCAACCACTTGTGTGAATTACCGAAATAAAAGACTCACACTGTTAATGGAGCACTTTTATACTAGAAAAAGAGACCATTAGGTTTGATGTTGAGAGAAACTTCTCCTGTCACTCCGTTGATTGATTGCATCTTTTATTAGTTCTTCACTGAATTACTTTATGGTATTTCTCTTTTTAATCTGCTCCCCTTTGTTGGGATATTAAGAATGTATATTTTGAAAGGAGTGGTAAAAAACCGTTGAGAAGTATAAAATTCAACATCATAAAAGCCTTTTCATGCGTGGCATTCTGAACGTTGCCGTCATGTGGAGTCTGGAATGTAGGTGTAAATTTCAGGGAGTGAGGATTATGTTGTAAAGGGAAGTGGAAGTATAAATTGGAGCTTTAGGCTGGTGAAAGAAAGGGAGTGGAGGCAAAGGAAAAGCAGGCCTGGGGCACATATCACAACCACGAACACA
This sequence comes from Myotis brandtii, assembly GCF_000412655.1. Classification (NCBI taxonomy): domain Eukaryota; kingdom Metazoa; phylum Chordata; class Mammalia; order Chiroptera; family Vespertilionidae; genus Myotis; species Myotis brandtii. The sequence goes on from NW_005369942.1 coordinate 6,460,293, forward strand.
GGCCTCCTTCAGGCACAGCCTTCTAACTAATGCTTCTGAAGTGCTGTTTTCAAGGATCAGATGTAAGCGCTGCTCAGCAGGGCTGCTCAGAGCCCCCTCCTCCTTTTGTCACCTGGCAGAGCCTGTGATTAACCTGGCTAACACACCCGAAAAGGTCCCAGGTTTCAATGTGTGCACTAGTGGGAGAGGTGAACACTGGCGACTCTCCTGCAGGGGACATAACGGGAGTGTCTGTGTTACTAGAGGACAAGGAATTGGGCACCTGATGAAACAGACCCAAGTGATGCACAGAGCCAAGCAGATAAAGAACTGTGATAGAACACTGACTGGCTAAGTGTGTACATGGAGCTTGGAGCCCACAGGATTCTGGAAGGCGGCTCGTAATCCTCGTGACAGGTTGTCAAGCTTCCATTTTCCTCCTTTCTTGTTTTGCATATCGACCCTGAACTGGGTGGCATGTTCATTTTCTATGCCTCACCACCTAGAATCAGGGCTGGGCCAGCCTTGGCTGGTATCTGCTGCTAGCTAATGAGCTGCCACCTTTGACAGTTGCGGAAAGCTGCATGTTTGTGTTTATAAATGCCATGCACAGAGACTCGCTGGTGGGCAAGGCCGCTGATGATGTGCAGAGGAATTCAGGTGAGTGGGGAGAATCTCATTAGCAGCGTCTCCCCTGTTCTTCCTGTCTGACTGCCAGAGAGCCAGGGAGCCCAGCAAGTACGTACACAGGCCCAGCAGTGGTTGTTTTTGCCTGTACTTAGAATGCTGACCTAAGCTCCTCACAGCTATTCCCAATTCACTAACCAAAACAGTTCTTGAATTCAGAGCATTCATCATTGTCTTGGGTTGAATTCCCTCAAAGCAGACCATAAGACAAAGATCCCTGTGAAAATATTTATTAGGAACTGTTTCCAGGAAAAAAAAAAAACAGAGGGGGTGTGGGACTACAAAGAGATTATAGTAGGCAGAACAATGCTCCCCCCTCCAAGATGTCTACCTTCTAGTACCCAGACCTTATGAATATGTTGCCTTATACAGCAAAAGAGAAGTAAAGTTGTTACATGCTGCTGAGTCAGCTCTGACTCCTGGTGATCCTATGAATGGGTGATGTCCACAGTGCCTTGCCGTCAGCAGTCCCGCTCAGCTCCTGTAGATCATGCCCATGGCTTCTTTTATGGAGCCCAACCATCTCATGTTTGGTCTTCCTCTTTTCCTGCTTCCTTCTGTTTCTCTCAGCATTACTGTCTTTTCCAACAAATGTGTTTTCTCAAGATTTGCCCAAAGAAGGACAGCTTCTGTTTTGTCATCTTTGCCTCCAGTGATGTTTGAAATCGAATTAAGGTCACTAGTCAGCTGATCATAAAATAGGGAGATTATCCTTAGTTATATGGACGGCCGGGCCCAATCTAATCACAAGAGGCCTTAAATGTGAAAGGGGTGGCAGGAGAGTAGGTCAGGGAGATGGCAGCATGAGAAAGGTCTGATGCCCTGTGCTGGCTCTTAGATGTTGGGGGCCATGGACAAGGACCAGAGAGAGGCCTCTAGGAGATAAGGGTGGAACTAGTTGACAGCCATCAAGGAAACAGAGCCTCAATCACATGAAACTGAATTCTGTAAGGAAAAGGTTCTCCCATGGAGCCTACAGAAAGAAGCAGTCCCGCCAGCCAGCCTAGCGAGACCCCCAACAGGACTTCTGCAGAACAATGAAAAACTTTTGTTGTTTTATTTTTTATTAGTTTTTAATCACTAAAATTGTGACGTTGTTACAACTGTAATAGGAAACTCATACAGAAATACAAGTGAAGATGTGATAATTAGCAAAGAACCAGAGAGAGGCGATTTTCAACCTTTTTCATCTCATGGCACACATGAGATGAAATTTAGTAAACTAGTTACTGAAATTCTGAGCACACCAAAAATATATATATTTTTTTGCCGATCTGATAAAAAAAATTGTACAATTTTGATTCATTCACACCGGACAGCTATTGTTGTGTTAACTGTTATCATTTTTTTATCTGGCAATCGAAGGGAAAAGAGGTCAGTGGCCCTGACTAAGTAGTCAAGTATTGCATGTTTTAAACATTTTTGTGGCACACCAGTTGAAAATCGCTGCCATTGAGGGTAATTAGCAGATTCCCTGGAGGGAATCTGGTGACAGTGTAAGTCACACTTCAGTTTTATCAGGGGCTAGAGTGTTGGGTATTACCCCATGGCACCCATTGAGCATTGCTTAAAGAATAGGAGTATAGGGAAGTGTTAGAGAACCTATTATTCCAGGAATTTCCTACTTTCTACACAGGAAAGCACATTCACATTCTTACAGCCTAAGGACAGCCTTCCAATGAAGAGGTGCAGGTACCGGCTATAGGGAAAGAAAGCAATGTGAGCCAATGTGCAGAGAAAGTCTGAAGGGACCCAAGGGAATGTGGGCAGAGCTGAAGTTGTCTGCTACAACCATCCATCATAATAAATATCCACTCTTCAAAAATCTATCGTGTAAATGAAACCACTGGATAGCTCAGAAGACACAACACAAGCTTTGAAAGCAACAGAGCATGGTCAAATCCCAACCTTTATTTGTGACCTTGGGTGAATTACCTACTCTCTGTAAGTCTTAGTTTCTTTGGGTGGAAACAAGAATTATTAATGGGCCCTGGCTGGTTTGGCTCGGTGGATAGAGCGTTGGCCTTTGCACTGAGGGGTCCTGGGTTCAATTCCGGTTGGGGGCACATGCCCGGGTTACAGGCTTGATCCCCGGTTGGGGTGTGTGCAGGAGGCGGCCAATCATCAATGATTTCTCCTCATTGATGTTTCTATCTCTCTGTCCCTCTCCCTTCCTCTCTGAAATCAATAAAAATATATTTTTAAAAATAATTATTAATGGGCAACTCTCTTGCCAAGTCTCCAGGAAGACTGAATACATGAGTAAATGAAAAGCATGTTGCACAATGCCTAGAAATCAGCTAAAGCTGGTTCTCTTCTCTTTTCTCCCTTGACCTTGGACTTCAGGATGTAATACACTTTATCTAGCATAGGAAGGAGAGATCAGCACTGAGTTTTAAACTGGTTCTCACCATCCCACAATTTATTTTCCTTCAGTTTATGAACATGCCAGTTTCCTGCCAACTTTAGAAAAGTCCTTTCTCTTTTTCAAAACCTCCTCTAGATACTGACATTCTCTTTATTTCATAGCCAAACGTATTAAAACAGTATTCTACACTCATCTCCATCGTCCATTTACTTTCAAATCCACTGCCTTCTGCTTTCACCATTTAATGTGTTTGTCAGACCTACTCCTTCTGGAACTCACAGTCATATTTGACTTTGGTGACCACTCATTCTAAATATATTCTCCTCCCCGGTTCTAAGTTGTTCATGGCTAACCCCAGCTCTCCTGCTATTTCTCACTTTGCTTCTTCTGAAATGTTAAATAGCCCATATCTGAAATTCTCTGGGCAGCTCCCACCTTAGACTCTCAATTTAGTAATATCAATAATAGTGGCCAATATTGATTGGCATTTACAATGTGCCAGGCACTTGACTAAAGACTTCACATTATGCATGAGGTGGTTACCATTTTTCATTTTACAATTAGAAATACAAGGTTTAGATAGGGAGGTGTAATGCCCAGAGTTACACAGCCCAGGAGTGGTAGAGCCAGCATGAGAAGCCAGGAAGCCTGATTCATACCCACTCTTTTATTCATACCCCTTCTCTTCCTGGGTACCCTGTCCATATGTAAATGTTTAGCCACCATAAATTTGCCACTGGCCAACTCCGTATCTCTGGTCTGGTATTTCTGCTGAGCTACAGACCTGTGTGTTCCACTGCCTCCTAGACAGGTCCACTCACATGGGCCACAGGCATGTCACTCCATGTTCCCCACCCCAACCTCACCCCATCAGAGAACCTGCCCCTTCTCTTCCTATCTCAGTAATTGGTACCAGTTCAGTTGCTGAGTAATATCCTAGTCTGTTTCCTTCTCCATGTTCAGCCAGCTCCAAGTCCCAACAATTCTAAGACTACAACAGCTCTGGGACCCAGCTGTCAATCCCCAACTATTACAGCCTTGTTTCAAGCCAACATTTCTGTGTAAACAACTATGGTTGGTTCTTAACCCATCTCTTTGCCTTCAGTTTCACAACCTACCCCTGAACCAACCCTATTGCCTGGGTCAGTTTTCCCATCCATAAATCTGGTAACATTATGCCTCAACAGTTTCCATTATATTCACAGTAAAGTTCAACATCTAAGTTTAACTAAAAAAGCCCACTGTGATCTGGGCCTTCACTGCCTTTCTATTTCTCATGTAGCCCCCCTGCCTTACCAAAATATTGTGATTTCCCAAGAGACATGTCTACTCACTGCTCTGTGCTGCTGCATGGGCTCTGCCCTCTGCTTGACTACCTGGTCCCCATGGCTACCTGTCCTTACACACTCACTCAAGCATCACCACACCCAGGAGACATCTCTGCCCTCTTGGATCAAATGAATTCAATCTCTTTGTGCTTCCTCTATAATGTTTTCAATATGCCTTTTTTCACAGTGCTTATCAGATTAGATTATGTAATAAATAGAGGCCTGATGCACGAGATTCATGCAAGGGGCTCAGCCCTTGCAGCCCCTCACAGCCCTGGCTGGCCCTTGCAGCCCCCTGCAGGCTTGGCCAGCCCTCACAGCCCCGGCTTCATCCGGAAGGTCATCTGGTGGTTGTCCAGACGGTCGTTCAGCTGTTCGGTCTAATTAGCATATTAGCTCTTTATTATATATAGGATTCACATTTCTTCCATCTCCCCACCTAGACTCTGAGCTCCTGGAGAGCAGTGATTGTGTCCCTGTGAGTGAAGTAACCCCAGCAGCCAGCCCAGAATAGGAACTCAGTAAAAAGCTGCTAAATGGGAAAAAAACACAAATAAATGGACTACTAAAGAGCTTATCACACTATAGTTGCACACCCAGACTTCCAGGGTTCCCACAAATCCCTAACAAATGCTTTTTCAGGGACTTATCGCCCAGAAGACAGTGATGCACGTGTCGGTCTTGACACCACATGGCAGTCACGAGCCCAAGTACCTATCAGAGAGCACACCTGAACACACGTCAGCCAAGACACTATCACAGAGAGAAGGGGATGCAGCCAACTGGGAGGAGTGATTACCATGACTCCAGTTACAGTGGCATGGAGCTACCTGACATCTTAGGCAAGGCCATCAGGCAACATGTAGCACTTCAAGATCAAATCTGATATGAAGGGAAAAGAAGGAGATTTCTCATGGGGGCAGAGGAATCTACCATCTTCTTAGGAAATTGGAACAAAGATACAATTTTTGACCTAAAATACAGAAATCACACAGGGCAAAGAAGAGGGGTTCAAACATCCCTCCTCTTCATATCCCATCCAGGTCTTCCTTGGAGAAGAGTCACAATACAGAAAGGGAAAGAAAAGGAGGGGACTGGGATTTTTCATTCTTCTGTTTGCTAACTGTGTGGTGGCAGGAAGTTGCTGCTGGTGACAGTGTTATTACATAGAACATGAAGAATAAAGCACCCTGAGGAATGTCTATTTATAGAGAAAATACTTGGATAGCACTGTGCAGTCTCCGTCGATGGCAAGGAAACAGTCATGACCTCTTGCAAACAGACCAGAGGAGACCTGGGTTCCAGGACCAGCGCTGCCCTCATTAACTTCCTGGCTAGTGTTTCATTCTTTTCCCCGCTCTGCAAAAGGGGAGCTGAAGCACATGGTCCATGAGTTCCCTTACAGCTCTAACTGTCCAAGATTCTCTCTCTTGATTCTCTCCAAGTTGCCAGAGAGACCACTTGACACAGTGCAGGCTGGAATCCAGCTGGGAGAAGGCAAAGAGACACCTGGATTATCTGAGCAGCTGTGGCACAGAAGACTCAAGAATGAGATGGACAAGAAAGACTTTAGTCACATGCTATTGCCATCCTTGCTGTCATGGGGCAACTGTGGCTGTGCAGTTCATAGCAGCAAGAACTCTCAGCAATGGGGGAAGGAAAAGAACGATCTTGCATTACGATCTCCCATATCCTCCCATTCTAAACTCTAGAACTCCAGATTAGACAATACTAAGCAAGGAGAGGTTTGGCATGCAGACTTGTAAGTGGCTAGTCAGCTCATCTTTCAACCATGTCCACTAAGTTGCTAAACTGAAGCTATCTTTAAAAAAAATAAAGTAAAATTCTATATGCCTGGGAATGGGAGGGTGCCAATCACTGAGAAAAGACAGAATCCTACTGAGCTAGGAGGTGTTCTGAGAAAAGGAGTAGGTAAAAGAAAGTCCAAAGTAAAATTCTATACGCCTGGGAATGGGAGGGTGCCATTCACTGAGAAAAGACAGAATCTTACTGAGCTAGGTGTTCTGAGAAAAGGAGTAGGTAAAAGAAAGTCCATAAGGTGACCTTCCCTGGTACCAGATTTGAAAATGCCAGTTAGTGCAAACTGAAGAGAAGTAAAGATGGGACAGGTTTCTAAGGAGGCAAATAATAAGTTACACTCCCTTGTTAGCCATATATGAAACTATTTAAAATCAGAACATTATGGGGAACTCAGGGGAGCTCCAGAACCTGACAGTTTGAGACTCTAAACAGAGCAAAGACCCACTCTCAGAGCAGACTCTGCCATCGGTGCACAGTCTTCCTACTGTAGCTTCTTCCATAAGTCTGTGCGTATAGTCCCATTTCAGCATATTCACAAACTGGATTTAGTTTTATAGTCTCTTCTCCAAAACCTGTCATCTCTATTCATAACAGATTTTTTCATTGTTTAAACCATACCTGAAATGGAAGGACACAAAAATACTAGGCCAAATAGTATAATATTCCTCCTCAGGGGCATTGCTGGATCTATAGTCACAATATACTGTTTTGCTTAGACAACTAGCTCAGATGATGTCACAGTTTGCTCTTCTATCGACCTTTCATGCCTGAGTCAAGATAACATATTACTACTCCTGATTTCATTCTCCCAGGCGACATGTTGGCTTTCCCCGGGAGCCCTGTCACAGTGTTTATTATTATTGTTTTTACTATGTTTTGTTTCTACTTTGTTTTGTTGTTGCTGTTACATGGTTTGCAGCAGGAAACATACAAGGTAGACTTGGCTGCACCGTGTTATTCAGTGTTGAGACCTCTTTTTCCTGGTGCCACCTGCTTCTTTTCTAAGCACTTGGTTGGATACAAGCCTGCTGCCCGCTCACTTCTGCACTCGTCAGTCTATATTTGTCTGTTTGTATTCCTACTTATATATGCATATAGAGATACTGTGTGTGTAGATGTTTATTTCCTGTCCCTACAACTGTCATTCTATTTTTAAGAGATGTTTCACTCTTCTAATACAGCAAGAAAAAAAACAGAATTATGCAGGTAAGTTTCTGCTGCTATAGAACAGGTGGGAGAACAAGAGCACAGCAAAAAATTAAAAAATTATAACTTCCCTCAAGACTGTTTTTCATGGATTGGTTTTTAGAAATTGAGCCTAGCACATAGTCAGAAAATCTATATTCTTGTCTCAGTTCTGAAACTAATGACCTGAAAATGAGGGCCAAGAATAGGAAATTTAATTTTTCACACTCTTTGGGTGGGACAATGCTTATTTTGCAATCATGTCCCTCACCTTAAATTCAGGCCTCTTGGTCATTAAATACTTAGAGCAGTCACCAGACATTTCAACTGCCCAGAACATCCCCACAAATGCCTGCTAAGGGGGCTGGACTGCCTCCAATGAAGAGACAATGGTTAATTTAACAATTCCAGTCAAAAAGGCATTTGTGCAGAAGGGCTTTAGATCCTTACTATTTGTGGAACAGGAGGAAAATTATAGTAATAGCATAGTGTAATTTATAAGATATTAATTGATCTTGAAATATTGGTGGGGATTGGTGAAACAACACAACAGAAGAAATCTAGGTCTACCAGTGATCTTGAGTAGCAGAACTATCCTAAGACCTGGACCAGCCAGACTGGTACTTCATATATATGTCATATTTTGGGATTGCTTTGTTATAGCAGCATAATCTTCTCCTTGCCTTAGCCTGACTAATACAAAAATCATCACCTGGAAGCAGGACACTAAGTAACAAAACCTAAAATACATTTGTAAACTGGTTTAGAAATTAGGTGGTCAAAGGCAGTGAAGAGCTAGATTGCCCACTAGCCTTCTGCACCCCTTGTTGTGGCTGGTAAAGCATTTAGCAAAACTCTCACCAGTGTTAACTCAGAAAGCAGGCCCCCGGAGCTTATAGAGAAAGTGGTGGGTAACAACCAGAAATTTAGGGCTTAGTTGTTCCTTGTCGCTTTTAATAAGATATATAAGAAAGAGAAAAACTCAGGCATGAATTTCCCAGTTGGAAGGTAGACCTGGGAAGAACTACACATCTGTTCAGTGAAACCCTCTGTGTGTAGTCTGCTATCTAAATCACCTGAGAACCTGGAAACAGGACTCACAGAACTGGAAACACAAGCTGCTCTACACATGAGAAGAGTAGGACATAAGTCTATTACCTGGGGTCCCTGTCAAACACCTCCTGTAAAAGTGTCTTAGCATGAAATGCATCCAGTACAGAAGTCAGTGGGAGAGTGTAGCCTTCCAGCCCAAGTCTATCCAAAGAACTGGGGATGGACTGGACAGAGATGCCAGCAAATAAAAGAGGATCAGCAGACATGGGACTCTGTCTAGAAAAAAATATTTATTTAAGGTTATCTGTCAATAGGATGGCTGGAAGCAAATAGATCGAAGGTCTACATTCCTTTTTAGGAAATTGGATTATAAAAGAAATCACAAGCCTGGTGAAACTCTAGGCCTCAGGCCAGCTTTAGCCAGAGCAGATGGCAAAAACTTTTCAATACCCACTTCAGATAGAGAAAAACTGACAAGTGAGATGCTTACAAAGGATAGAGCTGGGGTCCACAGAGAAAAATGGACATGGGAGCTCTCCCAGAAAGCAAAACTGAGCCCTGGCCGGGTGGCTCAGTTAGTTGGAGCATCATCCCATGCACCAAAAGGTTATGGGTTCGATTCCCAGTCAGGGCACATACTTAGGTTGAGGATTCAATCCCCAGTCGGGGTGAGTACGGGAAGAAACCGATTAATGTTTCTCTCTCTCTCTCTCCCTCTCTCTGTCTAAAATCAATAACAACATATCCTCTGGTGAGGATTTAGGTTGAGGATTCAATCCCCAGACGGGGTGAGTATGGGAAGAAACTGATCGATGTTTCTCTCTCTGTGTCTAAAATCAATAACAACATATCCTCTGGTGAGGATATTTTTTAAAAAAAGCAGAAAAGAGGGTTGTTAAATGGGCTATACTGAACATACTCCGCTGCTCCAGTGCTAGGGCAGAAGTTTTTGTAATAAATCAGGACTTTTCTAATTCTTTCATTTTTTGAGTGGGAGGTTTTATTTTTAATTACAGTTTACATTCAACATTATTTTGTATTAGTTTCAGGTGTACAGCATAGTGGTTAGACAATCATATACTTTACAAAATGATCCCCCCAATATTTCAAGTACCCCTGGCACCAAACATAGTTAATACAATATTATTGACTATATTCCCTATGCTATATTTTACGACCCTGTGCCTGTTTTGTAACTACCAATCTGTACTTCTGAATCCCTTCACCTTTTCTCAGAGTCCCCCAATCCCACTCATCTGTGGCAAACATCAGTCTGTTCTCTATCTATGAGTCTATTACTATTTTTTTTGTTTATTTTATTCTTTAGATTCCACATATAAGTAAAATCATGGTATTTGTCTGTCTCTGTGTGAGAGTTTTGAATTGCATATTTTAGGTTGACAATTTGTCTATTGCTCTATAGTCACCAGATCATGAAGAACTTTACCTGGACCTCTTAAAGATAAGTGTCCATCACACCTGGAGTTCCTAAACTTTGATCTATCTGATGCCATAATGGATCGGGGTTTGGGCACTCTCCCCTGAGACCAAGAAGATAGTAAGAAATGAATACATGAATATTTAGGGGGCCAGAGTGACAGACTGCTAGCTCTCCCCCAAAATCTGCCCTCACATTCTTTCATGCCACCCAGCTAGAAACATTGTCCAGACTGCAGTGGGTGTGAGTAGAAGTGACATCTGCATTTTAAAACTTCATTGTCACTTTGTTAAAGAGAAACCTCCTGCTCTGGACTTTTCCCCTTCCCATGAACTGGAAGACAGTCTGCTAGCATTCCAGATCCCATCAGGGGCCTCGCCAATTAGAACAGCAATCTAGAGGATGGTGACTATGGCGGAACAAGGCAGAATACATATGAGCTCCTCAAGGGCCATGTCCTTTGTGAAGCATAGTTGTCCCTATCACCTGGACCTGTACAGGCTTGGTTGTTACCAAAAGTAACCTCTATCTTACTGAGCCGTTTTGTATCTGGTTCCCTTTATTACAGCAGCTTAGCCTTAGCCATAACTAACATATCATGCACATTTCTGCCCCTTCTTGACTTTGGAGCTTTCTTATCTAAGTAAGGTAGGTCAATTCGAGAAAGCCATCCCCAGAAATAAAGAAAACCACCAATTCATAAAAAAAAATAACCAAAGAAATTAAGTAGATGAGAAATAAAATTGGGATCTATTTTACACTCCAATGACATACATGATAACTATTATTACAAAGAATGAAAATACCTTATTGTTTTGAAAATTCCACTTGTGTCTTATTTCATGGGCCCTGTCTGCTTTCTTTTAGTTTTTCAAGTAATACAGTCTCATCCAATAAAACAATATGTATTTATTGTGCATCTTATACATTACAAGCACACAATTTTTCCATATGTTAGGGACAAGAATGAGAGAAGTTAGGTTACTACATTCAATTCCACAGTATACAAGGGAAGAGAGAGTCTTCAATAGGAGACAGGCCCATCTCTGATGATGTGTGAGAAAAGCAGATAAGGCTCTGAGATCAGCAATCACTATGGGTTCCAGAAAGGCAACATAGCCACAGCGTGCGCCATCATTCGGCACTTCTCCATTCAGTTCTCACTGGTCCTTTTATACTGTCTGCCCTTCCTAAGCCTTCAGAAAATCAGTAGGGCTGAAGTCATAGAGAAATAAATTTAAAATTGGCCAAAGGTAGCAGCGGATTGCAGAAAATGATTATTATGTGTTCGAAGACTTTATAAAGACATCCCAATCAGAATATGAAAAAATTTCCAAAGTTACATTTACATTTTACAAGTGAATACTTTAACTTATAGGTGAATAGGGAACCGTGAACGTAGGATGTTCTGATCCGGTAGGTTAAGAAAGAGGCAGAAAATAATAGCGAATAAATTGCCAGCAGATGTTGTTGTTAGTTCAGAGCATGAGACTGCCAAAAGAATAGGCTGTTGGGATATCATGGGATATAAATGACTTTCTCACTCTGGGTGATTTAATTTCACTGAATTGAAACTTGCAACTATTCATTATGGTGTGCCCAATGTAACTGAAAATGTTTAAATTTTTGATAGTATTACTGTACCTGAAAAGAAGTAATTGAGGTAGATGTCATGGGGACTGCTAAGACCCTTCCACCAAAGACTGAATCAGTGATGTGTGGGATCTCTCCCCAATTCTCATTCAGTAGTTTGAAATCAGCCATGATGGGACTATTTACACTATTGAAATAGGCAAATACTACAAATGAGGGTTCTGTGAAGTTTTGGGTTTGGGGTTTTGAGTTTTCCTTTTTCCAGTTAGGTGGTTTACCAGCTCACACTGCTGGGAGTATTGGCAGCTGAAACGCTCAGTTGAGTCAGGTCACATTCCCTTCCTGAGGGTATCCTGCACCCAAGAATGGTCAATGCAGAAAGTGACAAAGTCCCAGTCCCAAGTGGCACTGCAGGACAACTCTTTGTTATGACTGCGTCACAACTGACTTCTCCCTGCCCCCTTCATTCCCTCACAAGTGTAATGCAAACAGCACTCTCCAATAAACCCCCATACACACCAGTCTCCTCAAACACCCAACTGAAACAGAGGGATAAGCAGGATAGAAAAAGTATTACCCAGAGCAAAAATAGAAAATTAACCATTCCTGAAAAATAACTAATGATAACATTATTTACCTGATTGCGCTGTTTAAAAAATGATAAGAATGGAGAAGGCAGAGCAATTTTGTGAGTTTCATAGATTTCTTGTTCTTTATGTTTTTGTTGTTTTTTTCACAGAAGTCTCTTCTCTTGCAGAGTATTTTTAATGTAACATGAAACATCAGAGATTTTTGATTTGAAAAAAAGTAAGCATTTGCTGCTTTTATTTGCCTAATTTTAGTCAATTAAAGAGGGATTGTTTCAGTGATTTTGCCCTAAAGTTAAAAAAAAATACAAAAAGAGATCAAAAGTCACTAGAAGAATTAAATAGAAACCGATTTAACTGAATTGCTGGGTAGAATCTGCTTCTTTTTCCCAACCACTGCTTTCAATCTTGTTTTACCCAACATTTTAGCAAGCCTTTTGCATTTCAGTTCACTCCCAATTAATAGAGCACGCTCCAGTTTAAAATTACTCTCCTATTTCATTTAAATCTTATCTCTTGCTTCCCTTCCCCCAGCCCAGGCCAGGTCTGGGGCTCCAGAAGCTTGAGGTAGAGAGCAGGGTCAGGACAGCTCTGTGAGGCTGAGACCTTTGAGTGGACGAGGGACTGCAGACTAACTTTTCAAGACTTTACTTCTCTGGAGTTAGAGTAGGTGGGAGGAAAGATGGAAAAAAGATGCAGAGTTCTTGACTGTTCCTGACTATGGCCTCCTCCTCCTGGTTGCTGGTCCACGATCTCCTGGCTAACACTGAATGACCAGCCTGTGCTCCCTGAAGGTCAGAAGTCCAAGTGCTGACTGAGGGTTGTTTCTGAGTTTATCAGGAGGCTCTAGGAAGTGTCCACACTTCTCAGCCCTCTGACAACAGAAAATAGGTCTGGTCAGACCTTCCAAACCCCTCAGCTCCTAACTCCCCATATTACATGATGGGTGGGAATGAAGTTGACAAACACCCAGCTGCCCTTGAGGAGAAAAGGGAAATGTTGCAGCACTGAGACATGAGCACATGAACTTCTCTTGTCTTCGCCTCCTCAATGCTATGTTATATTCTTGCATGGAGTGCGCGGGTGCTGGAGTGAAGGTTGAGGCTCATGAGCTAATAATCACTGATAGAGGTTTCTGGCCTCAACTCTTGCTAGTTCTTGGAACTTCTCTCCTTAAACTTGGGGTTACTTAATGTCTCTTTGTTCTAAGAGTATTAATCACCTAATATTCTAGGTCAACAGAAAAAATGTCTCAATAGCTTCATAATTTGGAACTGGCACTTATAACCAGTTTTTAAATCTACCCCTTTTGTCCCCCACAAAAAACTGCCTATGATAACATTAGTCTAAGTTATATAGTGAGGCAATGCAGACCATCTGAATTTGATACCTGAATTTCCAAAGTGGTTGTTACATTAATTAATGCATAAGAAAATTGTTGCTTCATCTCTTTCCTTTGTATTTGTAGAGACAGAAATGTATGATAGAAAAGTTGATGATGACTAGAATACCCGCAAAACTAATACCCTATTGGTTTGGTGGGGCCTCCTACTACATGGCTTCTGATTATAGTACAAGTTGTTTGAAATCTTCTGTAATTATCCTTTTCTAATTCTACATGTTTGAATCCTGCTTTACATGAAACCCAGCACAATTTCAGGTTTTATCTCATAACTAGATGTCATCATTAATTTGTTCTTGTGCTGTTTGAAAATAGCCCTCCCCCTCACAGAGTTTGCTTCATACAATTTTCCTAAACAACAACAAATTAAATCTTTAAGGGCATGTCTTTCAGAAGACTATGGACTTGAAAAAAAATTTTAAAAAGAAAGCAGCATCAGCCCTGTTTGTTATCAACCACAACCTTGGTCCTCAAAACATCAACTTAAGGAGGGAAAAGCACTATTGGCAATACAGTTTGGGCTCCCTTAATTTCATGCACTGTGACTTCAACAATTTCTCCATTTCTCATCTTATTTCTATAAAAGTAGCTTCATTTAAAAGCAGGGAAACCACATTTCATGCTCTTCAGTTTCATTAAAGTTATACAAAAGGAGCCTACCAAAAGAAGCCTCTCCTAATTAAACAGTTGTAGCAGATGAAAATATGGAAATGATGAATCTGAAAGGAAGCTGACACTATATATTCCCCAGAATTTTTTATCATGACATGAAAAAAAACTGAAAAATTAAGATCTGAATCGCAAGAGGAACTGTTACATCTGTCATTATAAAGGGTGAAATGAAGCCCACTGACTTCTAAGGTAGAGCAGGTGACGTGAGAGAACCAGAAAACAATGGAATCTCCTCTGATCCTTCATGGGGGTAGGCTCTGTGTAGATCCTAGAGAGGGCACTGCACCTATGTTGGTTGTAAATAGAGACTCATTCTTGTAAGGCAAAGGCTTCAGCAGATGCCCTGGACTTCTCTGAGAGCACTTTCATCATAACTCAGCCCAGTTAGAGAGCGTGCTGGTAAATGGGCACTTCAGATAAAGTGCTACCAAGAATAAGAGAGAGTAAAACTTAATGGGTTATTCCTCCCCTGCAGGACCTGCAAAATAAGCTTGCTTGATTGGCAGGCTCCTCTCTCAAAGTGGAAGGAGTAATGGCATGCTTCTCAGAACCCTGGGAATGAGACTGCATTCTACATGGCTTCTCTCGCAACTTAAAGAGCAAGGTTTATAAAGCAAAGACCATTTATTCTGATCTTGGTAGTTGTTTATTTAAGTGAGTTTCATATTTTACAGGTCAGATTCTCAACCACTTACTGAGGTCTTAGTAATAAGTAGCTTAGAAAGCTATAAATCTTCTACAAAGTTTTATGTTAACAAACTTTCGACCTAATTAATCATTGCCCTTTTCTCTGCCTTTTTTACTTAAGGGTATTTCTAAAAGAGCTTTTCAACCCCAACTCTATAAAACCCAAAAACTGGTTAGTATTTCATTAGGTGGAAGTCATTTTGACTTCTTATTTCTTCAATTCCTTTAGCTCTTAAAAACATTTGAAAGTTGAGCTCATAAAGCCATAAAAGATTATGTCTTATTATCCATATTCTTCAGATTATTGGAATATTGTAGATGTCACACATGCTTTGTAGTACATCAGAGCAATCTATCTGTGAGGGCAGGGCATTTTCACATTAAGACCTTATGAACCTATCTTTGTACGTGTGTCTATAAATCTATAAACAGACAGATTAGCTAGATACATGTATATGTGTTTATATATGTATGTAAATATAATGACAATTTTTTATGTGGTAATGAAATGTCATGGTTTAACAAAATTTGTATATCAAAATAATTTTCTGAGAGTTGAAAGTAAATACTGTGAGGGAGTGGTATTGTGGGAGGAAGCCACAGCCCTGACTATTGGTGAGTGAGTTCTAGACTGTGTGACTTAGACACACTCCACGTGTAAACAAAACAATAAAGAAATATGGCTAATGGATAACATAAGTTCACTATGTGCAGGGTTCTGTTCTTCATGCTTTAGACATAAGTCTAAGTAGATATCATTCTAAGGCCCCAAAAGCTGAGGCTTAAAGAAACTAAGTCAGATATGCCAAAGAAGGGTGATTATATAGTTTTTCATCTAAACCAGAACATTTTTTAGAGTAAAGGAGGCACTAACTACATAGGATGCCAAGACAGTCAGTATAAAAAGGGACCATCCCAGATAAACTAGAATATGTGTCATTCTACCCAAGGATGAGGTACAGGTGAGATTCAAATCCTAGCAGAGTAACCCTGAAGCCCAGAACTTTAACCACTAAGCTCTGCTTAGCAGTTACTTCCTTTTTCAAGAAACTAAGAAATAGGGGAATACTCAACTAGTGGTTGGTGTACAAGTAATCAAATATCTAATAAGAGAGGGATATGCTAATTAGCCCAGGTATGCTAATTACTCACGACCGGATATGCTAGTCACAACCAGTATGCAAATTGACCATCACTCCAACACAATAAGAAAGGGGTATGCTAATTAGCCCTGATATGCTAATTAGTCACAAACAGTATGCGAATTTGGCCATCACTCAAACACACAAGATGGTCGCCCCCCCTGTGGTCAAAGATGGCCACCACAAGATGGCCAGCAGGGGAGGGCAGTTAGGGGTGACTGGGCCGGCAGGGGACGGCAGTTGAGGGCGACCGGGTCTGCAGGGGAGGGCAGTTTGGGGCGACCAGACCTGCAGGGCAGGGTAGTTGGGGGTGATGGGGCCAGCAGGGCAGGGCAGTTGGGGGTGACCGGGCCTGCAGGGCAGGGCAGTTGGGGGGGGACCAGGCCTGCAGGGGAGGGCAGTTGGGGGCAATCGGGCTGGCAGGGGAACAGTTAGGGGGTGATCAGGCTGGCAGGCAGACGCGGTTAGAGGCAATCAGGTAGGCAGGCGAGTGGTTGGGAGCCAGCAGTCCTGGATTGTGAGAGGGATGTCTGACTGCCCACAGGGATTGGGCCTAAATGGGCAGTTGGACATACCTCAAGGAGTCCCAGATTGAAGAGGGTGCAGGCTGGGCTGAGGGACAACTCCCCCCCCCCATGCACGAATTTTGTGCACCTGGCTTCTAGTGAGTATATGAGAGGTTTGCACGAACACATGCAAACAATTACTGGGACTAGTATCTGGCTGGGGAAGTGGGGTTCTAAAGTTAGAATGTAATGTGAAAATTGAGTAGAGTCCAACTTTAACAGTTTCACATGGATCAACACCCTAAAAAGCACTGTGGGAACAACAGATTTCTACTCATCATCTCTTGCTTTTACTCTCCTGTGAACATCTGCAGTTCGATTCTGGTGAGTTAAATGAGCATAGCGTGCAATGTCATCACATAGTTCTAAGTAGAATAAAATAAGTGTTCTGGAAGTATCAGGGAAAATGACACACAAAAAAAACAGTTTAAAAATAGATTAAATGACACTTTCATAGAGGAATTTCATTTGAAGTGAGTTCATCGTAATAATAAAAATCATAGGTAGAGAATGGAGGTTAGGACATATCACTCTGAGAGAACAACGTGAAAAAATACATTGGAATCTGGAAAATGCCTGTGCCTAGAACATCAGACCAGAGAAAGATGGAATTAGAGTAAGAAGATGAGGAACTTTGGATGTCAGCTCAATGAGCTTGCTTCTCATCCTATAATCAGTATGTGGCAATATTTGGTGTGAGTCAGATCCACCCATGAAGCATTTTCTTATGAAAGCCATTACCTGGCATTAGGAACCAGTTGTAAAAGGAACCAAAGTTGTACCAGTAAGAAGTTGTTCCTGAAGATGGAAATGACTTTGAAGGTAAGATATGGACTTTTTATTTTCATGCTGGGAATTTTTTGTGGGGGATGGAAAGATTATTATGGACATATAACCCTTTATAATTAAAAAATTACTTTTGTATACATAACCTATTTCAGTGATGGCGAACCTTTTGAGCTCGGCGTGTCAGCATTTTGAAAAACCCTAACTTAACTCTGGTGCCATGTCACATATAGAAATTTTTTGATATTTGCAACCATAGTAAAACAAAGACTTATATTTTTGATATTTATTTTATATATTTAAATGCCATTTAACAAAGAAAAATCAACCAAAAAAATGA
The DNA here is from genome assembly GCF_000412655.1 of Myotis brandtii. NCBI lineage: Eukaryota > Metazoa > Chordata > Mammalia > Chiroptera > Vespertilionidae > Myotis > Myotis brandtii. Next base: position 6,477,927 of record NW_005369942.1, read on the forward strand.
GTTCGCATGTCACCTCTGACACGCGTGTCATAGGCTCGCCATCACTGTTAGAGGCTGCCCACATTCCTTGCCACATGGCCCCTTCCACCTTCAAGCAAACAGCACCGAATCAAATCCTTCTTGTGCTTGGATTTCTGACTTCTCTGGCTGTGATCTCTCTCTCTCTCTCTCTCTCTCTCTATATATATATATATATATATATAAATTGATG
>NW_005369942.1:6479120-6518043 GCF_000412655.1 Myotis brandtii
AGCTGGCAGGGGACCAGTTAGGGGGTGATCAGGCTGGCAGGCACACGCGGTTAGGGGCAATCAGGTAGGCAGGCGAGTGGTTGGGAGCCAGCAGTCCTGGATTGTGAGAGGGATGTCTGACTGCCCACAGGGATTGGGCCTAAATGGGCAGTTGGACATACCTCAAGGAGTCCCAGATTGAAGAGGGTGCAGGCTGGGCTGAGGGACAACTCCCCCCCCCCATGCACGAATTTTGTGCACCTGGCTTCTAGTGAGTATATGAGAGGTTTGCACGAACACATGCAAACAATTACTGGGACTAGTATCTGGCTGGGGAAGTGGGGTTCTAAAGTTAGAATGTAATGTGAAAATTGAGTAGAGTCCAACTTTAACAGTTTCACATGGATCAACACCCTAAAAAGCACCTGGAGAACTGATTCCAACTGTGGGAACAACAGATTTCTACTCATCATCTCTTGCTTTTACTCTCCTGTGAAGGTCTGCAGTTCGATTCTGGTGAGTTAAATGAGCATAGCGTGCAATGTCATCACATAGTTCTAAGTAGAATAAAATAAGTGTTCTGGAAGTATCAGGGAAAATGACACACAAAAAAAACAGTTTAAAAATAGATTAAATGACACTTTCATAGAGGAATTTCATTTGAAGTGAGTTCATCGTAATAATAAAAATCATAGGTAGAGAATGGAGGTTAGGACATATCACTCTGAGAGAACAACGTGAAAAAATACATTGGAATCTGGAAAATGCCTGTGCCTAGAACATCAGACCAGAGAAAGATGGAATTAGAGTAAGAAGATGAGGAACTTTGGATGTCAGCTCAATGAGCTTGCTTCTCATCCTATAATCAGTATGTGGCAATATTTGGTGTGAGTCAGATCCACCCATGAAGCATTTTCTTATGAAAGCCATTACCTGGCATTAGGAACCAGTTGTAAAAGGAACCAAAGTTGTACCAGTAAGAAGTTGTTCCTGAAGATGGAAATGACTTTGAAGGTAAGATATGGACTTTTTATTTTCATGCTGGGAATTTTTTGTGGGGGATGGAAAGATTATTATGGACATATAACCCTTTATAATTAAAAAATTACTTTTGTATACATAACCTATTTCAGTGATGGCGAACCTTTCGAGCTCGGCGTGTCAGCATTTTGAAAAACCCTAACTTAACTCTGGTGCCATGTCACATATAGAAATTTTTTGATATTTGCAACCATAGTAAAACAAAGACTTATATTTTTGATATTTATTTTATATATTTAAATGCCATTTAACAAAGAAAAATCAACCAAAAAAAATGAGTTCGCATGTCACCTCTGACACGCGTGTCATAGGCTCGCCATCACTGGTCTAAACTATATGACATTAAACTGATGGAAGCTGTTAGCAGAGCCCAGCAAGGACCCACGATTCAGAGTCAGAATGATGGACTTGACAATAAGCTAAGTGAGTGGGAGACACTGCCATTCACAGGATGTTCAGTGGTGAAAGGAACAAGAAATCAAGCCCACAGCATCTACTAAATGCAAAAAGATTTACACATGCGCCTTTTAGATAGCAGGCACACGGAACTTCCAATGGCGTGAGGTTCTCAGCAATCTTCCAAATGTAAACAAAAAAAAATGTGTGTTAGCTTATGTTTTTTGTACAGGTCAGGCTCTTCAAACTATTTTTCATGTATTAATTTGTTGCTATTTCACAGCTAGGTTATCAATTGAGAAATACTCTTTTCATATTTTACAGGTGAAAATCCATGACACAGAGAGTTTAAGTAACATTTCCAATGTCAAATGACCGTTAGTAAACTAAGTTGCTGGGATTAAATTCCAAGCAATTTAGCATCAGCGTCCATCCTCTCACAGTGGAAGTTCATCCTTATGGTCCACAATTCAATAAGTTGCACTTTGCAATATTGAAACCCCCTTTGTCAGTCAGGAAGCTAAGACTGGCTTCGCCATCACTGACCTATTTGCTCAGTGCCCAGCCTAAAAGCATCTGTCCAGGGCAAGACATGAACACCTGTGTGTTTAAAATGTTCCAAAGCTGAGTCGCATGGGCACAGAAGCTAGAAACAGTTATTATTGGAAATGGTGAGTCACTAGAGGTTTTAGTGATCCATTTTTAATAAGTTTTTCCTGACAATTTTCTGTGAAGCAAAGAATGCTGAGGAGTGGGGAATGTGTAGAAAAATTCAGCAATAGTTTAAGGATGAGTGGCATCCAAAATAGTTTCTAAATATAGACTGTCCAAGATTTGATGCTATTCTCCATTACACATGCTTGCTGAAATAGCTTCACATAAAGTTTGAATAACAGGAGAAACTGCTGAAATAAAAATTATACAAGCAAGACAGGTGACAAATTCTGCAAGAGAATATGTTGCTATACTCTGATATATGTCGTAATCATCAATAGACCACACTTCAAATCCTGGCTATTCATTTATTAGCTATCTAACCTTGGACAAGATACTAGATCTCTCTAAGTGTCATATCCTTATCTGGAAAATGGGAATTATACCTGTGGTTGATACCTGGAACCTTTTCAACAGCTATACACGAAGGTTTCCTGGAGTAATTTAAACATAGGCAGAAGCCCACCTGACTCACAGAATCTGAGGACATTTTATGGTCAAGAATACTGGCTTGCCCTCACCAGTTTTTCTCAGTGGTTAGAGTGTTGGCCCGCAGACTGAAGGGTCATGGGTTCAATTCCACTCAAGGGCACGTACCTTGGTTGCAGGCTCAATCCCCGGTCCTGGTCGGGACGTGTGCAGGAGGCAACCAATCAATGTGTCTCTCTCACATCTCTCCCCTCTCTCTCCCTCTCTTCCACTCTCTCCAAAAAAAAAAAAAAAAAATCAATGGGAAAAATATCCTCAGGTGAGGATTAACAAAAAAAGAATACTGGCTAGACATCAAGTAAGTCATGCATGGGCACCTGCCACCTGGCTCAGACAACGGCTAATCTCACCTAGACAGAGGACAGGGCTGTCAAAAAAGCCAATGCTTCCTACCTCAGGATCAAGCTTTCAGTCCCATATGTGTCCCCAAAAAAAAATCATTGGGAAAAATATCCTCAGGTGAGGATTAACAAAAAAAGAATACTGGCTAGACATCAAGTAAGTCATGCATGGGCACCTGCCACCTGGCTCAGACAACGGCTAATCTCACCTAGACAGAGGACAGGGCTGTCAAAAAAGCCAATGCTTCCTACCTCAGGATCAAGCTTTCAGTCCCATATGTGTCCATGGGGAACTACCTTCTCCACAGCCAGAAACTAGCTTAACCTCACATGCCATGTTTCCTTTCCACGGATGCATTTGTCCCAACTTTAGACAGCTCCACACCTACTAGTATTTATGCCTGTAGCATGGCCTAAAGCCAATGCCCTTTCTCTCACTTGTTTCACACCTTCTCTCTTAACCACAACAAGTTCTGTATGATCTATAGCCTACACATCTCATAGACAATATAGCACAGCAATCCAGAGCAAGCCTGCTTTCCAAAGGCTGAAACTTACTCGAGATTTGCTGTTCATTCCTGGTACCTCATTTGCATGACTCCCAAAGACAACTCCCTGATGAGATTGCTGTAAAGATCAAAGGGAAAATAAACGAAGTACCTAGCACAGAGTAGGCACTGAACAAATATCATTTATTAGATTCAGGTTCAAATCCTGGCACCATTTACAAACTATATGACACCTATGCTTTATCTGTAAGCTATACAAATAACAACTGCCTTGAAGATTTGTTATGAGTATTAAATAATAAAACAGGATAACAGATCCAAGTATGTCACTCACTTACTAAGGAGCTCTGTAAACACTGATTCCCTTCTTTCTCATTCCACTTCTCCAACAGGGCATAATGCCACGGGATTCTGGGGAAAGTAAAAAGGAAGTGAACACTGGGCAGGAGGGCAAGCTCAGGAGCTAAACTGTCTTGGTTCCAACCATAGCTCTACCACCTCTGTAACTTTGGGCAAGTTATTTAACCTCTGTCCTTCTACTTGTAAAAGGGAATAATAATATCTATCTCATACAAGTAGTTGTAGGAATAAACAAGATGACACATAGAAAGTGCTTAGAACAGGACTTGGCACTGAAGCCTTCAATGATAGCTGGTATTGTTCCTTTTTGACAACATTTCTTTGCCTTAGATCATGGCAAAAGCATCAGTGGTGTGCGGGGTCCTTAAGGGGAAAGCCTACTTGTGCTCTTCTCAATTGTTTGAGTAAAAATGCCATCTTCTGTGGCATTCTCGAATTCATCTGCTTTCAGAGTTGCACTGTAATGGCTCTCTGTAGGTGCTAGGGCTGCTATATCAAAGTACTAGAATAGCTCAACCCACAGAGATTTATTCTGAGACAGTTTTGGAGACTAGAAGTTCAAAATCAAGGTGTTGGCAAGGCCATGATCTCTCTGAAGAGTCTAGGGATATGCTCTTTGATGTTTGCTGGCAAACCTCTGCATCCTTTGGCTTGTAGATGCATCACTCTAATCTCTGCCTCTGATTTCATATGGCCTCTCCCTGCTTCTTCACATGGCTGCCTTCTCTCTGTGCCTCTGTCTGAGCCTCCTCATCCCTCTTCATAGTGACACTCTAAAGACTACATTACTTCTACAAAAACTCTGTTTCCAAATTAGGTCACATCCTGAGTACCAGGAGGCTAGAACTTCAAAATATCCTTTGGGGGCACATGATTCAAACCATAACACTCTCATAATACATATTTAGATGTGCATCTCATAATTCTTAACAAGAACCCTTTCCACAGCATCCCCCAAAAGCTTCTAAATACTGTATAAAAATACAAACTAAATAATCCTGTGACCATGGAAGGGACACTTAGTAACACTGACTTTTAAAGTTTGCTATAATTGTCCAAGTTGCTTTTTGCTGCTAAAAGAGGAAAAAAGGTATAAAAAAGTTTCTGTTATTTTAAAAATAACCATAACTTTATAAAAGCAAATATTATTGCTAAATAACTGGTTAAATAAAACCAAGAAAAGAACAGTTTCTAAAACTTGATATGGAGAACATTGTATGTGTGTGTGTGCACACTTGCTCTCACACGCTTTGCCTCTGTGTCTTTGGAAAAGATGGAAATGGTCTGAAATCAACTAAAACAGATGGCTGAGTGGGCCTTGTGAATCTCTCATGTCTCAAGGAAGTTTAGAAGTCATTACAACATTTTTTTAAGAAAAAAATCTGTGAGTTTTAAGTTTCTGCACTTTGTCTATTTCTATTCAGCTAGAATATTTACTTTTGAGATCTTTGAAGGTTAGTCTCTGAGAAAGTCTTAAAAGCTAAATGAAATGGTGCAAGCACATTGGCTCAGGACACTCTTCCTTATGAACCAGAACTACATTGTGCACGAATGCAGCGTGCACATGTACCTTGTGTTACATGCTAGTGATATTTCTGAGTTTTATAAAAGTTGAACAAAAATAATTTTATGCTCACCATATAAAGCAATGAATCCCTTGTGAACATGTCTACGGTACAAGCATAGATGATTGTCATTCTTTACATGGAGAATTGCCTTGAATGTGTGTTAGAAGAACTCCCTTGAAAACATTTTACACACGAACACAGATGAATTTTCCTGAGACAGTGTCTTGCAATGGTTTCTGACTGGCACTGAATAAGCTTTTCCCTAAGCCTTTAAGAACTTGGCATATACCCGGTCATCCAGGTTAACCTTTTTCTCCTTTATTCTTTTCTGCATGGGATTCTGGCTCCTCTATTGATTCCTATCTTTGTCCCTAGTATCCTTCATGGACTAGCTGGCATTTTCTTTGTAAAGTTTTCTTTGACACTCATTGCCTACTCCATGCCGTCCTATACCACATACATATTGATGTTCCCATTTTGTGTTTATTACCTCTCATTTGACTTTTCTTATTTTCTTCCTTATAAAATAGTTATCTTTTCACAAGTCTTAACTATGTACCCATTTGATCATTTTTGAGGATACCAATTTACAGCCTGTCATCGTGCCCACCCAGTGCCTGATATAAAGCCTGTGCTCACTGTTACTGGAGAATGGGTTTAACGTCAGACATACAGTTTATGCACAACGCCACACTGGGTGCCATGGGAAGTATGACTAAGTACTGGTTTCTAGCTCAGGTATAGCCTGCTGGGGAGAAGGGAAAGACTCAAGTAAATACGAAAAGGAGACTGTGGGAAAGGCAATGAGGAAGCTACAGACAATGGGAGGGGCAAGGGAGACAACGCAGACTAGGTGGCTTGCGGTAGTCAGGGTCAGGAGAGGCTTTGTGGAGAAGGTGGCTTTTGGAATGGACCGTGATGTGGGGGTAGAATTTTAACAGGCAGTAAGGAAGCCACTGCAGAAGCAGAGACCAGGCTGAGCTCAAAATCCCTGCGTGATTACTCCCATTTTGGTAAGAACTGAGCCATAAGCAGTCATAAACAGAAGGTGGTGAACCTAATGCTGGCTAGCATAGGCGATGTTTTAAGGACCTTCGCATCTGGCTGAGAATGTACACAGAAGTCAGTCATAATTCTTTGTGTTCTCAACTTTGTGAACTAGCCGGGTATAGGGAGAGGTTTTGATTTTGATTGGTAACACTGAGCTATTAATACTGGAATTACACTGTCCCTGAAATCCTAGATTAATTGAAAAGCAAAGCCTGCATCAACCAAATTCAGGAGCTTGCAATGTTATTCCTCAGAGCCATAACTCAGAACAGATCAGCACAGAGGCAACTGGGCTTCCTACCAAACATTAGGGAATTTCACCTGAATCGCTCTCAGAGTGAGAGAGATTGTCAAGACACCAGATTAGCTGTAACTGTGCAAATCTGTCTGCTCAGTGCCTCATGTATGCCTGCATATACTTAGATAATCGATACTTTTCTCATCATTTGAAACTACAATTCATTTCTAGGAGGAAGCCATAACATATCTGGTTGAAAGAAATTTCTTCTCCACAAAGACGAACATTTAATCTTCATTCCATAGTATGTATTACAAATAACAACTCACTTATTCATCATGCTTCAAAGTGGAGAAAAAGGAAAAGATTAAAAATACTTTGTGTGTGTGTGTGTGTGTGTGGTTTTTTAGCACACAGAAAAGAGCAACATTGAATGCTTATAGTAAGTACCCACATTTTTCTCAAACTAATTACATGCATCTCAAACTAGATATATTTTTAGATTTATAAAAACTACTTAGAAATCCTCATATTAATAATGGGAAAATCATCTTTTGGTCACTGCATGCATTTTCTACTGGTCAAGAGTACTTCTTCAGTATATTTTTCTACACTGGGTCTAGTCTGATTCCAAGTGTGTCCCTTACTGCTCAGAAGACGTATTTCTTTTGAATATGTGTTGCTCTCCTGAATTTTTTCTGATATTCAACCTAAGTCTTTTTTTCTCTTACCCTATTTCACAATATATTTCCTAAAGATGCCAAGTCACAGAGCCCTGCATTCTAATTGCTGAGATTTGAAGTTGCTGCTGATTTCAGGTTTTCTCCTTTTTTTTTTTTTATTCATTAGCCACATTCTCTTTCGGCAGCAGAGAAACAGATGTTGAGCTTCTAATAAGAAGAAGCATGAGTCTCCTAGGAAAGCAGTATCTCCTGGTTCTGAAAGCAATATCAGAACAGAGCTAAGATTCTAATACTTGACTAAATGTTGCTTAGGAAATGAAAATTGTAAGGATTCTTCTGTGTACATTTGCTGGTATTTTACTCTAAAATAAACTAGCAAGGTCTTTTTAATGTTGAAATATATACCCTCCCAGCAGCAATAATAAACTGTGTTTATACCAAACCTTGGAATTTCTCTTCTATGATTGTAAGCCTGAACTTATTATTTACTATATATAAGATAGGGTGGAATAGAGAGGAGTATAATCGTTCCTAAATCACAAGAAGTGTTCTCAGTTCATGCCATTTCATAGAAAAATAAAGTTTAAAGTGCAATCAGGTACTTTGATAGAAAACCTCAGTTCTTTGATTACTTCTGAAGAGGTATATGCATTAATGTCAAATCACTTGATGTAAAAGCCCAGGTTTTTCGATAAAAAGTAGCTTTTATAGAACATTAAAATCAGACAGATAAGCTGTTAAATGCCTTGGTGCTTTGTAACTCTGGCCCCCCGGAGGGTCTTCTGATGAATACGGGAATGATTGAGAACCACATTTGAAACTGACTAGAAATTGGATAGAATTACAGATATTAGATCATTTCAAGACAGAGTGGAGTCTAAGTCAGAGTTAGGAGTCAGAAAAACCCATGTTTAAAGCCCTTAATATCTTATCCGTGTGTTTTTTCTTTTTACTTACCCCAGCACCTAATATAGTCTCTTGCAAAGAGCTAATGCTCAATAAATATGTATTTTTACACCAAAAGAATAAGAGATGAAGGAGTAGAGACAGCATATACAAAAAGTTCTTTGAAGACATTTTGCTAATGTAGGGGAGTGGTGGCTGGAGGAAGTATTGGGGGTCAAGGGAAGGTGCTGTTTTTGTGTGTGTTTAATGCATGGGAGGCATCTTGAAATGGAAAGATACCAACTAGGACTTGGGTGTGATATGAAGGAAGAGACAAGAGAGCTTGTACTACTATTACCTGGGAGTTAAAGGGGACCTATAATAGATTATTGATACAATATCCTATGACTTGGTTCCAGTACAACTACAATTGTGTTGTGCAATATGGCCCCTTGATAATGCAAAGCAATGAGTCCACACTGGAGAGCTTGGCTTTGACTTGACAGCTGTCTATAGGAGGGCAGCAGACCTAGGAAACAAAGAGCTCGCAAGGTGACCCCTGAAGGATAATGACTCTGTTACATACTCTTCAAAGGTATTAGAGGCAATGTGGCCCTTCCTCCCCAGAACCTCAATGCTAAAATCTAGCTTATAGACCCCCAAAGGCTCCATCCTGCCTTAGGGACATAGTTGGATAATGTGACCAGGCTTTGAGATCTAGAGGGAAGGTAGAAATCACAAAGCTGATTGAGTGTGGAGGAATGGCAGCAAGAGGGGGAAGTTGTAGCTATTATGTTGAAGTGTTGTTGTTTTTAATGAGACCAGAGCATTGTTTTTATAAATAGACAAATTCCTCTGGAGTAATCACTGCCACTATCACTCCAGAAGAATGACTGTCAATGTAGAAAAAGAATCAAATTTATTCTATGCAACTTTGCAGAGTTGGGACTAGAAGAAGGAGACAGATTCCACTCAATGTCAGGAAGAGCTCAATAACAACAGAATTCTTGAGTTATGTTCTTGTAGTGTCCACACAAAGGAATACATGTGTATTCAATTATTAGATAAATCTTAGATCCACTGTTTCCTATAGACAGGTTATGTGACCCACCTCTACACCTTTTGTTCATACAGATCAATTTTCACTCAGCAATACAACTTCATTGCTTAAAAAACTGTTATAATATTCATCGCATGCCAAGCTCTGTTCTAAATGCACTATACATGTTGACTAATTTAATCCTCACAACAACTCCATTATTATCATCCTAATACAATTATTATCCCACCATACAGATAAATAAACTGAGAAACAGATTGACATGCCCAAGGTCACTCAGAGAGCAAGTGGCAGAGCCAGGATTCAAACCCTGGAATTCAATTTGCAAGTTCATTTCTTAAAGCACTTTAAGTCTACTCTATTCTCCTACCCTTCCCTAACCTCTTCTCCCCTCATAACAGTGGTTCTCAAACTTCAGTCTGTTTTAGAGTAATATGAAGAATGTGTCGAAACACTGACTCCTGAGCCTCACACCCAAGTTTTTGATTCAGAAGATCTGGAGTGGGGCCTGAGATCCTAATAAATTCCCATTTCTAATAAATTCATGGGTGCTACTTGCTGCCGCTGCTATTCTGCAGAATCACTGTCTGTAGAATGTCCAACTAATTGGAAGCTTAGTAAATAGCATTTTCAGGGCAAGGCTACGCTACGCATCCCTATCAAATAAACACAACAATTGAGCCACTTAAAGAACAAAGTTAATTTACCTCTTGTACAACAACCTAGGGCAGTGGTCGACATACTGCGGCTCACGAGCCACATGCGGCTCTTTGGCCCCTTGAGTGTGGCTCTTCCGCAAAATACCACGTGCGGGTGTGCACAGACAGTGAGATTGAAACTTCATGGCCCATGCACAGAAGTTGGTATTTTGTGATTCCTGTATGAGTTCATACGTGTCTGGTTTGGAGGCATTTAATCTATTAGTTCTCAAGCCTAGTTGAGTGCCAGAATTATCTGGGGAACTTAAAAAAATACCACTGTCTGGCCCTATTCCAGGCCAATAAATCAGCATCCCGGGGGTGAGGAATAGGCATCTATATACTAATACGTTTTAATTGTGTAGATCTAACCACTGGAAAATATTCAACCAATGACGGGATGGCCCTGCTGGCCCAGGAAACCGGCAGCAAGTGAAGACCTAGATGCCAAGCCCCATTCTGTAAGGAAGCTTTAAACCCTCGCTGTCTTTAAACCCAAGGGCATTACTAAGCATCTTCAACCTCTCCTTAAAATGCCAGATACTTTTCAGCACACATCCCTCAGTGTAGCTACGTTTTGTTTCAATAGCTGGTAATCTATAACCTTGTCTCCATGCTGTGACCTGCAGTTCACAGGAAATTCTTTTCATGAAATACTTAATGAAAATGCCCTTGGGTGGGCACCAAGATGGACCTCACTCTGAATTCCTCAGGGTGACAGAGAGCACAGTCAAGTTCCAATACTGTTTATCAATAGTGTCTAAGCCTCTGTGCAATCCACCAGGAAGTTTTCAAAATCTGCTAACAACTGCAACTCACGTCATGTTTGCATGTTTGTCTCTGTCGTCTATTCCTCTCAAGAAAAGAAAGTATTTGATCTAGTAGAACAAAAGACCTAGAGATAAATATGAATTCTGCAGTTTATCTAAATTTTAATATTTGACCTATAGCAGAGACTATTAGGTGTTCTTCAATATCCATCCTCCTCTCTCCTCAGTGACAACCCCTGAATGTCAGCTGGCCACATGAAGGCACAAAATAAAGACTGCACTGAAGTTCTGTGTGGCTTTATAACCAAGTTCTGGCCAATGGAATATAACCAGAAAAGACTTTTGAAACTCCTAGGACAGTGGTCGGCAAACCACGGCTCGCGAGCCACATGCAGCTCTTTGGCCCCTTGAGTGTGGCTCTTCCACAAAATACCACGTGCGGGTGCCCACGTACAGTGCGATTGAAACTTCGTGGCCCATGCGCAGAAGTCAGTTTTCGGCCTGGGCGAGTCTATTTTGAAGAAGTGGCATTAGAAGAAGTGGGGGATGTCGGTCGGTCTGGCGACAGGGCACAGGCGGGCCGCGGGATATGCAGCGCGGAGGAGGTACATTGTTTTGAGGTACGTTTGCTGAAGTCGACCCCTTCCTGGTCGGTCTGGTGACAGGGTGCAGGCGGGCCGCGGGATATGCAGCACGGAGGAGGTACATTGTTTTGAAGTACGTTTGCTGAAGTCAACCCCTTCCAACGCTCTCATCCACACTCATCTATCTGAAACAAGTATACAAGACTACGCTCTCATCCACACTCATTTATCTGAAACAAGTATACAAGATGAGTGTGTACGGAAGAGTTGGAAGGGGTCGACCTCAGTGAACGTACCTCAATCAGATTGAGGACGTTTTTAGCAAAGGCCAGTTTAGGAGTACCCTAATTAAGTTAATAACAATGTACCTACCTATATAGTTTAAGTTTAAAAAATTTAAGAAATTTCAATTGTTGTACTGTTGATATGGCTCTGTTGACTAATGAGTTTGCCTACCACTGTCCTAGGAAGTAACCTTGAACTGAGGGAGTAAGGTTTTTTATTTCTCCTCTCTTCTTCCTGGTATCTGAAATGAGGATACTAATGGACCACCAACAGCCACCTCAGACAAAGGAACAGATGAGGATGGTAGATAAATCAGAAATGATGAACCTGGATTCCCAGGGAGCTGGGCACTGCTGGGCCAGCCCAGGATAGCCTGCATGTCCATTCTTCTCTATTAAAATCACTCCATTTTGGCCTTTCTGTCACTTGCAATGGAACCTAATCCTAATAATACCTGGTCACTTAGAGAAAAAGTCACACATGGATTAGTAAACTATTACAGAAAACATTTACACAGTTAAAGCAATCTATCTTCTTATATAATAAAAAGCTAATATGCTAATTAGACCGAACAGGTAAATGACCTTTCAAATGTCCTTTTGGATGAACTTCTGGACAAAGCCAGCGCTGAGAGCTGGCCAAGGCTGCAAGGGCCAGCTGAGGCTGCGAGGGACTGTGAGGGACTGCAAGGGCCAGTCAAGGCAGCCAGGGCTGCGAGGGCTGAGCCCCTTGCACAAATTTCATGCATCGGGCCTCTAGTCCTATATAATAAAGAGGAAATATGCAAATTGACCATCACTCTGCCACAAAGATGGCAGCACCCACAGTGGAGATGGGGTTTCCATAACACAAGATGGCTACACCCACAGCGGAGGCCAAGTTCACGTAATGAGCCTTAACTAGCAATCAGCAGGGACCTGAGGCTGTGGCCCCCCAACCCCCCCCCCCCCGTGGGGCTTGACATGGGACCTCAGGCAGCTCCCCCCACCCTGGTGCCAGGCCGGGGGAACTCAGGCCGTGCCCCCACACCTGGCGGGGCTTGATGGGGGACCTCAGGCTGCACCCCCTGCCAGGCAGAGATTGACGGGGGACCTCAAGGTGTGCCCCCCCCTGCCCCAGTGCTGGAACAGGGGACCTCAGGCTGCACTCCCCAACCCGGTGCCAGGCCGGGGGACCTCAGGTCATGCTCCCCGACCAGCAGGGCTTGATGGGGTAACTCAGGCCACGCCCACCGCCTGGTGGGGCTTGATGGGGGACCTAAGGCTGTGCCCTCCACCCAGCGCCAGGCCAGGGGACCTGAGGCTGTGACCCCGCCCAGTGGGGCTTGACAAGGGTGGGACTGGCCGGGTCTGGATCTAGCTTAATGGGGGTGAGGCTGGCTGTGTCTGGGTCTCGCGAGATTTCAAGGTGCACGTGGGTGGGCAGGGACTTGACTCTGGGTCCCATGGTGCGCCCCAGACTCTGACAGGAGGAAGATTTTCATATACATTTTACTAATTTTCTTTCATCTCTGACACTTCTATTATAAAGGGCAAATAGCAATATTAAAATATTTCCTCTAATTAATCCCCTTTTAATGTGCACAAATTTCATGCACCAGGCCACTAATATATATATATATATAAAAGCCCAGTGACCGAACAGCAGAATGACCAGAATGACTGGTCAACCAGTCACTACAACGCGCACTGACCACCAAGGGGCAGATGCTCAACGCAGGAGCTTCCCCCTGGTGGTCAATGTGCTCCCACAGTGGGAGCAGCCACTCAAAGGGCAGGTCCATAGTGGGCCAATCCCGGCAGGCCACGCCCCCACCAGTGCATGAATCTGTGCACTGGGGCTCTAATCATTTATAACTGATGAAACAGAATATACTTTCCCTTTCTCGGCTGCTTTTTTCTTGAGCCATAAGAGGGAGAGAAAAGGTGAAATATATAGCTCTGCTGGAGGGAAATGTGAGAGTTTGAAATCATTGAATGTATGAAAAACTGTTGCCAGGTGACTGCTGTCTGTGAGCTTGCTGAGGTGTGTGTTGGTACATGGAGAAAAATGTAAGTAGGAGTAATGTTTTGTTTAAGTTTACGCCTTAATGAAGATGCTGCATGATTTTAAAATGGTGAGCACTAGGTAAACAAGCAAGAAAAGAAAACACTTTTTTTTCATTTAAGATAAAACAGCTTTTTTTTTTTTTTTGCAAGCAGCAATATTGTCCAGAAGGAGGAGTGGTGTAGGCGCAGACCATGAGGGCAGCTTCCGCACTGTCCCCATTCCAGGCATGCTGGTCTGTCACAGGGGTTCCAAGACCAGCTGCCACACAACTCAATTTTAACTCGTAGCACCTGCCAGAGCCTGAGTCATTTGGGAAGAGCAGGGTCAGGCGCTGATGGTCCTTTTGACAAGGGGAGGCCCAGCCTGATTCTGGTGACAATCTTGTGTCACATGTACTGAATGTGCTGACATAGGAGCTGAGAGGAAGACAGACACAGGACTCCATCCTGACAGCAGTGGGAGAGAGAGCACAATCAGACCAGGAATAGTCAAGAGCACTGTAAGCCGCTGCCTCAGATCAGCTGCCTCCTCCCTGGCTGAGAGTTTCTGATGCTGGTAGAGAATCATTCCTCCTTGTGCTTTTCCCTCCTCCTAGACCTTCCTAACTGCTCTCACCAACTCTCTTCCAAAGTGCAGCTAAAATCTTCAACTGAATGCAAAGAGAGATATTTGTCATTAGTAAAGCTTTGGAGAATGGGAATCAAATGGGTCCCAGTAGCTGTGAAAAGTGGTGGAGAAGATCAAAAGCCCGAGCTCGGTGAAGCAGAGAGTGTAATGGGAACACCAGGACGAGGAGGAGAGACTGACCTGTGAATTCAGTTTGCACGCACCCGCTCCTTTGCTCCTCTAACTAATTTCAATTACCCAATTGTGGGTAGACCATGGGTGTTCGGATGACACCCACACCCCAATAGCAACATTTGTACCAGCTCTTGCTAGCTTATAATTGACCTGAGGTCTCAAACATTACTCTCACCCAGACGGGGCAAAGAAACTCATCACGGTGTCTGTCCTTCCCTATACCACTGGGAGTGCAGGAGAATCAAAGCAAGGAGACAAAGCAAGGTGAGCACCAGACTTTTCCTGGGTCTATAATGTTTCAGGCTTCAGTGTGGGAGGAGGAAGTGCAGGCACCTGGCAGTATTTCCAGCAAAGCTACTGCTGCCTCCCACCAGGCAACCGTATTTGCAGGATTGTAATTATTATTATTTGCTTTTTTTAAAGATCAGTTAAAAAATCCTCAGTAATAATTTACCTCACAAGAAATTGCTCATTATGTTGTTATTCCATCCCTTCTGCTCTTTCAAAACCTTATTTTTGTAGCTAAGCATGAAATCATCTCCCAGAGTTTCTAGAGCAGGTCTTTTTCTATTCATGTGATTGCAAACAGGAACTCCTTATTCAAGAAGGAAAGGTTATTAAACCAACTGAAGGTCTTTTCTATATTAAAGCAAAAAAATAAAAACAAGGAAGAACTGTGCCTGCAGTCTTGCCCGGGCAGCATTTGGCGTGGGGTGTGAGCCACGCACGGCTCCAGGTCCACATGTCCTGACTGGATTAGTGCCAGCAGTCAATTTAAAAGTGAATTTGTTAATAATCTCATTTGCAACGTGTTTGGTTATTTTTAAATTTCTGCTTATTGTTTTGGAGTGTCCAGGCTTGTTTTCTAAATGAAATTCAAATAAGTTTTTACACCCTTGAGCTGTAACATTCTGAGATGCTGATTTGAGAACCATCATGATGCTGAAGCCATGATTTCAGAGTCCTTCCCTGGTGGGCACAGGAACTGCCCCCTGTTTATGCCTCTTTTACCAACTCTAGAGCCTCGGCCAGGCAGCACTGTTTTGGGGGAGGAGTTGATGCTGGCGATCCTGTAAGAGGGAGTCCTATAATTTTTGCCATTTCTACTATCACCTCCCTATCTTCTGCCATGCCACAAACTGGACCACTTTCTTTTATAAAAAACATATTTAGCCACAGTGCAATGCAGACATTTTAGTGATTCTCTCCAACTGCCCTCTCCCGGTGCATAAATTGGCCCAAAAGCATTCCCATTGCCTTTGTGACTTCAAGACACATAGAAATTACCAGCCAGCACTCTGCACACACCCTGGGCATCACTAGGAAATAAAGCAGAAGAGCCATATTAAGCCATCTTATTGGGTGTTATCAAGAAACAAAATGAACTCATTATTATTTCCTTTCTTTTCCCAATGATTTGCAATTCCTGGATGAAAACTGAAGGATATCAAAAGGTTTCAAGGCAACCCTTTAGAAAGTGGCCTTTTGCTTTCCCCATTGCATTTGCCCTAGTGTTAATTGACTTTGAAAAGGCAGTATATTATCTTTTTAGACAAAAGGAAAGGATAGACCTGATTTGTGAACGCCAACATCCTGCAGCATCAAAGCGCTGTTTAAATCGTGGCCCAGCAGATCTGAGAACTATGCAGGAGAGTGAGACAGAACAGATTTTTTTTTTTCTTTTTCAGAAGACAAAACAGTCTTGGAATGAAAGAGTGCTGCTGCCATCTAGAGGGAGCAGTGGTAGGAACCAGAGAGGGACTCAGCAAACAGGGAATAAGTTTCATTCTCCTCCTGCCCAGCCACTCATTTTCCCTTCATCTGGTGTGAAGACACCACCTTTATTCACCCTTTGTTCTAACATAAACATGGACTTGGTGAGGACAAACGGATGTCATGAAAAGTGGTTCTCTCCTAGCAAGAGGCTTCCCTGAGTACAGACAGGCACACACGAGTTGGTGTGCATACCCCTGTCATTGTGTGAAATTACTTTGACACTCACAGGATCACATGTGGGTTGCCCTTACACCGCTGGACCCCAAATCGGTGCATCTATTTCTTTCCATGCCTTTCTGATAGTTCTTCTTTACAGCATAATTTAACCATTTCCTTTTTTAAAAAATGTTTTGCCATTCACCTAAATGAAATCGTGGTGATGTTCAGTATATATGAACTTAAAATATCCTAGAAAATTATGAAAACAGGAATAACTATAGCTATAAAAAGAAGCCAAAAGTGGAGACATTATGAAACTTATAGAGCTTATGGGGATGAGGGGCTAAGAAAATAGGGGTGTTGATGTTTCCATCAATATACAGGCCAGGTACAGCAAGAGAACAGTAATTGTTATGATACTAGAGGCCCAGTGCACGAAATTCGTGCACTGGAAGGGTTCCTAGCAGCTTCCAGCTGCTGACCAGGTACTCTCTCCCTTCCCCCAGCCACCTGCTGCCGCCGCGCCAGCTGCTGACCGGGTACTCTCTCCCTTCCCCCAGCCGGCCCTGCCCCCTGGTCAAACTCCCAGTCGAGGGTACAATTTGCATACTATACTTTTATTATATAGGATGTTATTAATTGCTTTGGACATACAATTGTTTAAGTTAGAACGTAGGTTTCATTTAGAAATAGAATGTACCCACATGCAACACTGGAAGGCAAAGTGCCTTTGTACTGTTCTCGGTATCGTGAGGAAAGGCGTATCTGTGACTTGTGATTCCAATCCCTACATTTAATTTCGTTATTTTGTGGTTACTTAAAATTCTATTTGTGACTCTGAGCCAAAAAACAATATTTATTCCCACTGTGCCCATGAAAATCCTATTTTAAAAGACTCCAATTTTTTGTCTATTTTCTCAACAATGTTTCAGCAAAGAATAGTTACCTACCACATGAGTCTTGTCCATGATATAAGTGAAACTAGAGTTTCCCTTCATCAGACTAAAAAAAGGGAATAGCACTAACCAGTCATTATCATTTAGGATTACTTTTTATTTGAAACATGTTTCTGCAACTATTAACTGGCTCTATGATACAGGAAAGCAGTAATTCTATTTCCTCATTAAAAAAAGTCAGAAATGGAATAAATGACCTTTATAATCTCTTTTCACTCTAGGAGTCCTAGTTATATTACGATATAATCATGTGGTTAAAAACTAGGTACAATCTAAAATAAAATGATAAGTAAATATGGATAATAAATAAGTAGTATAGAGCCAAAGTTTTACCCAAGATGTTCTCTGATTAGTTATAATTAAGTACTATGTTAATATGGGAAAACCTCTATATGTAATAAGTTATGATGTTAATATGGATAAAATTTATCCTAACAAACTTTTCTATATTGAATTAAAATATCCTTGTTTTTTTATTCTGTAATTTTATGATGATGAATCTAGAGACAGATTTTCTTGTTTTACCTTTCATGAATGGATTACTAGGCTTCCATGATTTGAGCAATAGTATCTCTTATCAATTCTAAGAAATTTATAGCCATTATTTTTTGAAACATTTTATCTCCTCACTTTCTGTGTTCTCTCCTTCTGGAACTTTGATAGATATATACTACACCTTCTCACTCTCTGTTCTATGATCCTGAAGTCTCATGTTTCCCATCTCTTTGTCTCTTGGAACCTCATCCTGCATAATTTCTTCAGCTGTGTTTTCCAAATCACTAATTTTCTCTTTAGCTGTTTCCAATCTGGTATTAAACATGCTCACTGAGTTTTTAATTTTAAAAATACAAATTTTCCATTTCTAGAAATCTATTTTTTCATATTTACTTAGTCATTTTTATTAGCTTGTTCCTTAATCATTTAAAAATATATTTTATTTCTATAAATAAACTAAACATGCTTATTTTCTGTGCTTTCTCTAATACTACCAATATATGAAGGAACTTGATACTACCAGATGGTAGCTGATAGCTCTCACTTTCTTATTTTGTTTCTTTTGTGTTTTGGGATTCGGGCTATGAGCTCATATTCCATAGAGTATCCATGGGAATTCCTTAAGAATTGACTTGAAGATGGATTCCTTCAGAGCTTACGGTATTTGCTTCTTCCTAAAACACATCAATCTCACACCACTTCAAACCTACCTGATGAGCACTCTGAAGCTAGAAATTTAAAAGAGGTCCCCTTCCTTCAAATCAATCCCAAACTTTGAGAGAAGTGATTTCCTTTGCTGTGATAAGAGTGGCAAGGCGAATATTATTATTTCAAGTTTTTATTTCATCTTTGCACCAAGGATACAGGGCTTTGAAGTCCCATTTTCACATAAGGTCTTTTATTTTAATCCCAATATTAAGCAGGACCTAGACTTTTTCTCGCATTTTCTATGCCCTGTGGGGACATAAAGATTAGGTCTCCTAGACTTGGCAATACTCTCAGAGTGAAAGCTAGCTGTTCACATTGTTCCAGTTACCTGTCCAAGTTCTCACTTTTGCTTAGGTTTTGCCTATGAGAATTTCTTAATTCTTTACCAGAACATCAATGTTTTGTATTGTTTTTAGCCAGAAGATCTGTCAAAGAATCCAGACTACCTGACTCCTAAAAGCAGAAGTTTATTTATATTGAATCTAATAAAAAAAATCTACAGTGCATGCATTGTGTTCTCCATGACTCCAGATACTAAAACAGCCGTGGGCAAACTACGGCCCGTTTGAAATGAATAAAACTAAAAAAAAAAAAAAAGACCGTACCCTTTTATGTAATGATGTTTACTTTGAATTTATATTAGTTCACACAAACACTCCATCCATGCTTTTGTTCCGGCCCTCCGGTCCAGTTTAAGAACCCATTGTGGCCCTCGAGTCAAAAAGTTTGCCCACCCCTGTACTAAAAGCTCAGTTTCTTGCTACATGTTGCTTAATGATTTCACTGATCTTTCTAAATACTGGTAAATGTAATTATACCACTGTCCCCCTTGAAACCTTCCAATATCAGTCCCTTGCATCAGGATACAATTCAGTCTAACGTGTCTTACAACATGGGTAGATCGGGTCCACCTCTCTAGCCTCCCTTTTCTCTGCCACCAACACCATTCCCATCATCATCATCATTCAGTTCTATTGAGCCACTATTTCTGCTCCATGCATTCTCTTAAACCTTTTCCCGTGTTCATTGCTAGAGTACTGTTCTCCTAGCCTTCCTTCCAGCTTCAGTTTACCTGTCCCCTCCTGCAGGAAGCCTTCTCCAAATCCAGGTTGAGTTGTGCCTTTCCTTGGTCCTCCCATGGAGCCTTATACCTCATTCCCTTTCACAGCTTCTGTCACCTTGTTTGTATTTCTGAATCCCCCACTACAACACAGGCTTTTTAAAAGCAGGTATATTTGTCCTTTTCAATTATACACCTGGCACTTACCACAATCCCTGCAACATAATAGACACTCAATGAATATTTTTATATGAAATTAAGTATCTTTTAGCTTTTCTTAACTGTAAACAAAGGTTCCACTGTGCCTAGGTATTTCTATGGGATTGAGTCATAAATTATTGAGTAATACAAAGACATAGGTATTTGCATTCACTTTAAGGATATTGTTATTTCAGACACTTATTTTTATCCTGAAAAAAAAGCAATCTTCCAAAATACAAATCTGAAACTCAGTAAATGCTGTTGCCAAGAGGACATCAAATCGTAAAAGCTTTTGGGACTGTATTCCTATTGTCTATGAAGAACGATTTAATTTCTTCATTATAATTCCTGCTGCACTGCAAGGAAACAAGGTAAAAGATTCAGCAGAAGGTCTTCCTAACTGAAATCTTAGGAGACTGTGGTAATTTGACATTCATTACAACAACAGCCAAAATGATTAGAGGTAGACAGACCCTAATCTAGCCCATGTCTAACCAAAGGGAAGAAGTGTAGTGTGATGTCCCTGCAAGTTACATCAATATTACCTTCGTTCTCAGATCCTTCCATCACTTTTTTGTGTTTATGTTTCTAATTCACTGCCTTCAGAATTCATGTGGCATCTTTTTTTAATCAGAATTAACCTAAGAATTTTATTTAGTCAATATTGTACACATGCTATAAAATTATCTGTCAGCTACAAGATTTCAGGCTAAATTTACAGAGACCACTGTGATTTTTTTAAATACAGAAGTCTCAGATCCTTCAATCACTTTTTTGTGTTTATGTTTCTAATTCACTGCCTTCTGAATTCATGTGGCATCTTTTTTTAATCAGAATTAACCTAAGAATTTTATTTAGTCAATATTGTACACATGCTATAAAATTATCTGTCAGCTACAAGATTTCAGGCTAAATTTACAGAGACCACTGTGATTTTTTTAAATACAGAAGTAGTTAGTCATCCAACCCTTTGATTTTGATGAAATTAGAGCAAAGTGGTGATTTATAGACATGATATAATTGTGCACAATGGGCATTGATCTTTATAGCAAATGAAGTGTGCCAGGTTGTATTTATCATAAACTACATTGAAAATATCACAAGAAAATAGATTGCATTTAAAAATCATTAAATCTAGAGCACAGAGTATTGAAAATCCACAATATTATCAGTAACATGGTGGGGTGGTGAGGCATCCCTGGAAACTCTTGGGTATTTTATTCTTAAACTCTTTAAAGACATATACAAAAGTAGAAAAAATAATGTAAGCAAATATTTTAAGTTTCTTTTCATTAGTTATGACTTGTGATACAATTAATTGAGCTCTTGAGTTAGCTTCAGAATCGTTATTATAAAATTCCTGGGTCTAAATTAAATGGTTAGGCTTTCTCAGATCTTAAATATAGTGATACTTTATAATAAAGGTCTGTGGACCCCCTTTTCCAAGGAAGGAATAAGTTCTTTCTCACTCTCTGATAGTAGGCATTAAATCCCTCTCTTTACAGTGATGTTCTCAATGTATTATTATTGCATCGATATTGTACAGCAACCTAATGCAATCTTAATGGGAATTCCAGTGTAAAGATAAAATCAAACATAATAGTTAAGTGGTTTTTCTGAGATCACCGGTGGCAAAGGGTGAATCAGAAACTATTCTAGTATCTACATAACTTGTCTCCCATTCCTGAATTTTACCTAATAAATATTCACCATCCTATTGAAGTATAATTGAGTTCTTTTTTCCTTGAGAAGTAACATGCTATTGTATGGCCACTGCTTTCTCAAAAGGTACTTATATTTGGTTTAAAGGGATCTCTGATAATAGACATGAGAGTCTCTTTAAAAGGAAGCATGCTCTCCTTTGAGAGACATGTTCTGTGGGGAGACGTACTGTGAACTAGAAGAAACAAGTTGCTGAAGTGGGTAATGACCTGGACAGGATATTGAAGCCAAAGGTGTTTGTGAATGGAAACAGAGCCAAATGGAGGGAAGTGACTTGTGGCATGTCATAAGGATCAGCATTAGTATTGATTTTGGTTACTTTGCTGACCTAAAAGAAGGAAAATACTGTAAGGTGATGAAATGTGCTGATGATACAAAGTAGAAATAGTTAGCCAATACATGGTAGGAAAGCAATAAAACTAACAATGACCTAGGTGGGCTAGAATTATGGGCTGGAAAGTGCCATGTGCTATTCAATTTTGGGAAAGTCTAAATAAAGTGCAATACTGAAAAAAAAGAAACTGAACCTTTGATGTGCCATAGTTATCAAATTGTTTCAAATATTTAGAAACAGAACACTTGTAACATCGGATAATTCCATGCAAGGGAACAAATGACATAAAATATTGGTAATTTGGGGAGATAATATGTTGACTATACACTCTTTAGAAATATAAAAGAAACTATAAAAAAGTTTGAGTCAGCCCCAGGTCAGTGGTTGAGTGTCGATCTATGAACCAAGAGGTAGATTCCTGGTCAGGGCACATGCCTGGGTTGTGGACTTGATCCCCAGTGTGGGGCATGCAGGAGGCAGCTGATCAATTATTCTCTCTCATCACTGATGTTTCTCTCTCTCTCCCTCTCCCTTCCTCTCTGAAATCAATAAAAATATATATTTTTTTTAAAAGGTTGAGTCAGGCAAGCTAGATTAACTCCTCAGGACGATAAAATTACTATTATGGATCCAATTAATATTTAACACCATGGAAAATATTTCCACTGCCAGAACGTATATGGAGGAAAAAAAGATTTCAACCTTTCTCACACTTACAATTATAAACAAAGACTGAAACAAAAAAAATCTCCACTGATAAGTCCATGGCAACCTTGGATGTTCCTATTTCCACACAGAGGATTCAGACAATTAAAGAATAGTAAGAAGTGTTGGAAGAAATATGAAATACAATGTGTGAGGAGGAAAAGATGGATGAATGTGTGTCACATGGCCTCTAAAACTGATGTCTCCAGGTTGGCTGTGATTTGATTACAGGCAGATCCAGCCCTGTACATCTCTTAAAGTCACCCTTGTTTGAAGAGCTATTTTTTTTTAGAACTGTCCCATCATCAGAATTGTCTTACAGTAATTCCTGAGGAACTTGGGTATCTAAAGCCACACATATTATTTAGCTATTTTTAAAAAAAGTTGAAATCTTCATTCAAAAATTTTTATTTAATTTTTTCTTCAAGATATTGTGTTCTGTGTAGTGGATAATAGCTCTTTAAGAAAAGTATGATTGAGCAGTTTTAATTGAAACTATTATCTCATGTTTCTTTTCAAATGTGTGTAGGGGTCCAGTTAAGGGGACCAAGTATGAAATGTTGTGTACAATCTACTGCATAAAACGTAGCCCACACTGAATGAAGTAAAGGGAGGTGCCTCTTCCTCTCACAGTCGCGTGTCAGGAGAAGCACCTTGTAATTGGGATGGGGGAGGAGGCAGAGGGTCTTGAACCCTCTCAGTCACCATGAAAAAAAGGGAGGTGCCTCTTCCTCTCACAGTTGCGTGTCAGGAGAAGCACCCTGTAATTGGGGTGGGGGGGAGGAGGCAGAGGGTCTTGAACCCTCTCAGTCACCCCATAGCATGACTTGGATAGTTCTCATCTTCCCACTTTTGCGGCATGGAAGAATGGAGCAGCAAGTACAGTAATAATAACACCAAAGATTTTTTGAACTCTCACCATGCAGCAGGCGGGAGGGTGAGTAAAGCCAGAGAAAGGGAACTGAGAGTGGACATTTGTCATCGGGATTCACTATTTCTTCAAGAGAAATTCCAAGAGAAGTAAAGGGGGTTTTGACCTTAACAGGGTAATAGAATCTTCTAAAGTTTCATGACTAGTCCCCTGAAAATGCATATAAATATAAAAATTTACAAACAATTACAAGAATACACAAACCTCTCTTCAAAGCCCATTCATAGATTGAACCTTCTCATTACAGTGTATTATGAAACCATATCTCAGAATGAAAATTTTAACTGAAAGATGATTTTCAAAAACATGTTGGCTGTCGCCTTTGGCATACAGCAGCTTGATATACATAGACTGGGATATACAATACACAAGGGGAAAAATAGACAGAAAACACAAAAAGGGCAGATTACATAATAGCCACCAAAGTGCCTCAGGGACACTCTGGGAGTCTGACCCTGCATGGCATCATGTTGGCATATATCAGTTTCTCATGACACCACTGAGTTCTTCCTTAAAGAGCTGGCCCCAGCCTATTTTCCCTCCTCTGCGGGTGGCTTGAGTCATCACGTTACTGTAAAGAATGTAATCTGCTCTCCAACTGGGAGCAAAGGTGAATTGAGTTGTGATCTTTCTTCTCTCATGAATAACATCCCCCTGGATGCTTACTGTAATGCCAACACTTCTAGCCTCTACCTCCTCATCCTGTCAGCATCCTGTCGGTGTGTTGGGGGTTGCATCAGCCAAGTGGAGTTCATCCAAGAATTACACATCTAGCAGTGTGATATCTGGGGTGATGCTGTTTCTCAAGGAGTCAGTTGAGAATGGCCCACCTGAAGCTTTTCATGCAAAGCTATGTCCAAATACCTTTCTTGATGTAACATTGCATCAGATTAATGCTAGATCTAACCCAGAAGTGAGCAAGTGTGGATAATATTCATGCCAATCAGCTGCTCAATCTGGTGAGTTGAATAAAATAATCAGAGAAACAGAGAACTATAAGAGCCTCCCCAAAGGGCTTATCTAGCCGACAGATGAGCAGCTCTCCCTTGGGAGCACCTTCAGCGGCTCCCAATGGTCTCCTAAAGGTCAGACTCATCTGCAGGGCCATCCAGGTCCTGGGGGTCTGTTCCTACTTCTGTTTTGTTCTGAAATCTGGTTCCATTTCTAGTCTCATCTCTCCCTGTGGGTCCACTCTTAGCCTGGGCTTAACCCCACTTGCTCTTAGGCAAACCGTGAATTTCTCCCTTCTGCTATCTGTTGCTTTGGGTGTTCCATTCCCATTCATCTTTCTCATGTTCTCATATCAAAATCCCACCCATCCTCTGAAGCCCAACACCACCCCCTCTACCAAGAAATCCTCCTTTAAGCTTCCCATTTTTGTCCCAGGAGAAGGTCCTTGCAATCCTGAGTGAGGCACAGCACAGGCTATGGGTTCAGACAGATCTGAGTTTGGATCCAGGATCTATGCCATTAAGAAAAGTTATCTACCTCTTTAATTATCAGTTTTTTATGTGTAAAATTAGGACAGATGATGGCCTTTAGGCATATTGTGAGGGTTCTCCAACACATCAGCATATTCAATAAGTGTTCATTTCTTTTTAAAAATTATTTTCTGTCCTTCCCAGTATTTTTTCAGTCTTTATCACATACTGTCTCATTCAGTCACTATACTCACTCTCTGTTGTCTCATATGTGTGTGTGTGTTTATTTGATTTCCCCTACTAGAGAATATTGCTCAAATATCTTATTGTAGATGACTTTCCCATGTAACCCACACCATTTGTTTCTATCCTCTTTCTCCACTTTTTGGTGTCACAGCCATTCTCACTATCTAACAACATGTGTTTGTTTGGCTTCTGTTACCCTCTATATGCAAGCTCCCTAACAGCGGGGACTTTTTCTATACTACTTACTGCTGTATCACCAGCACCTGAACAGAGCCTGGCAGCAAATAGTAAGTACTTAATAATATTTGGCAAAGTAGCAAAGGATTTAATAAGCCCCTTGAGGCTAGTGGTAATTTCTTACCTATGATAAAGCCTCCAGGCTAGAAAGGACATTAAGAATCCCTTTATTGCTTCTCAGACAGCGGTGCCCAGAACACAGCCCCTCCCTCCTAATCCAAGGAGATGCCCAGCCCCTCCAAGTTTCCACGCTCTCTATTGCCTCCCTCACTTTAAGGTGCTGCCCTGCTGCCGAGAATTCCCTCTCCCTGCCCTGTACCTGCCTGCTGAGCTCCTCCTAAGCCTGCAGAGCCGGTGGCAGGAAGGAGCATGTGCTTTGCAGCTGCACAGAAGTGGGTTGGATGCACTCATTAGTTGGCCAATCTTGGACACCTTACTTGGCTCCTGGGACCTCGGTTGTCTTATTTATAAAGTGGGAATAGCAGAGCCATAAGGTTAAAGATGCTGGATGTAAAGAACCCATCCTTAGTTCCTCATGGTAGGCTGAATAGAAAACTTTAAAATGAAACAAAAACAAAAAGCTTTCCTGTTCCTTTCTCTGTAAAACCTTCTGTAACTCTACCAAGCAAAATTGGCCACTCCCTTTCTATATATTTTAAAAAATCTTATAGGTATTTCTACTATATCAATAATGATATATTATACTGATATCAGATTTTCAGTCTGTGTCCTCCATTTGAATTGAGCTGAAGACAGAAGCCATAACTGGAGTGACTTTTGTAGGCTCAACCACTAGCGCTGGGCCTGGCACAGAACAGTCAGCACACATTTGTTCTTTAAGGAAATGAATCTGGGAGAGTTGTGCCTGCCCTGCTGGGCTCAATGCCTTCACCATTCCTCTGGATTATTTTCCCTCAATGAAAACGTACTCTTAGACTTCATCTCCTCATTTACAGCTTTTCCCACCGGACTTTCCTGAGGTCAGTTAATACAGTCTTGGTGGTTGTTCCTATTGATCTCTATCCGGATGGCATGAATTGCCCTCCAATGTCCAGTTTATTTCTATTAGCTCTCTTTTCTCTATTAGCTACTCACTCACTCATTAATCCCTTCAGCATGCGCTGATCAGTCACTAAACAGAACTAGCAGATAGGACCTCTCTGCTGTTGGGTCATCAAGCACATCGCACAGTTTCTATTAAGCTCTAATTATCCTTCATTTTCAAAAAAAATTAAAATAGCCCGGCCAGCATGGCTCAGTGGTTGAGTATCGACCTATGAACCAGGAGGTCAGGTTCATTTCCTGGTCAGGGCATATGTCTGGGTTGCCAGCTCAATCCCCAGTGTGGGGTATGCAGGAGGCAGCCAATCAATGATTCTCTCTCATCATTGATGTTTCTATCTCTCCCTCTCCTTTCCTCTCTGAAATCAATAAAAATATATTTTAAAAAAATTAAAATAGACAAAAACCACACTTCATAACATAATGGCCAGCAAGAACCAGTTTGTAATACTAACCGAAGCTTTGTAATG
Source organism: Myotis brandtii (assembly GCF_000412655.1). Taxonomy (NCBI): domain Eukaryota; kingdom Metazoa; phylum Chordata; class Mammalia; order Chiroptera; family Vespertilionidae; genus Myotis; species Myotis brandtii. The sequence goes on from NW_005369942.1 coordinate 6,506,104, forward strand.
AAAAATGGTCATTGTCAGTTTCCTTGAGCATAACTAAAAAAGAAAAGAAGAAAAAACTTAGTGAATATATTTTCTGATTGCCACTTAATTTTCTAAGATTGGTCTATCTATATTTATACATTTATAAGCAGCACTAGGAGATAAAAATAAGTTAGGTATTGTATTACAACTTTAAATATCATTGTCATGGACATTATTTTCAGTCCTTTTAAATCGAAATCTAAGCCCTCAGCATATGATAAACTAGGCAGAGTTAAGAAGCAAAGAAAATGATTCATTTTGGCACAGGTCTTCCTATCTACTAGATTATCCCTGCTTCCCCCCACCAAAAATGAGAGACATGTCACCCTGACCAGGCCTTCTACAGAACAAACACATTTACAAGACTGACGGTGCAAATGAAACTTGAAACTATCATCCAAATATAAAAAATGAAAATGTTCTCTCCAGACGACAAAGCAAATTGAAAATCACAGGGAGCGGGAGGGCACAAGGGGATCAGCGCTGTCCTCACCAGACCCTGTAAGTCAGAACGCCTAACGCCTCCCTGGGCATGGGCCGCCACTTGGTCTGCACCTCCGTAAAATGGATATAAAAGTGGTGCTCCCCTCCTCATATTAGAGGTGGAAGGATTAACAAAACTGGGCTGGGAATGCATTTCAAGATGCACAGATGAGGGGTAATGGAATAAAGTGTAAAGACTGCTATTCAGAAATGCTCTTTTAAGTGCTCTTGATACTTGGACAGATTTCTCAGGATGCTGGAGGCTTTGTTCACATACATAGGGTGTTTAAAGGCCTCTGCAGCAAAAACAAACAGCTCACTCTTTGGTCTGGACAGCAGAATGAGACCTCAGGCCCTTGCTGCCTGTCCAGGGTGCTATTTCAGGTGCTGCACAGCATACCCACTGCAAAGGCAATGGAGATTCTCTGCTGACCTGTGCCACCAGCACCAGCAAGGTAAGACAAGAAGAGTGCTGCGTTAACATACGGCCATCCAAAATTCCTACTTTGATTTCTTATTTCCAATTGCTCTACTTGGAAAATCATTCATGTCTTCTCCTTTGGCAGTGGGTAGAGAACTGGGCTAGCGCTGGGAGCCCTGAGTGAGCATCCTGATTTGGCTGATTACATAAGGTAAGTCTCTGGTATGTGAAACCTATGTACCCTCATCTTTAAAATACACGTGTGATCCTATGCCACAGGCTGTTTGGAGGATGACAAAGGAGGACTCTAAAGATGCTGTCGACTGCAAGCACTCTGTATAAGAGGCTGTTAGAAGGAGGTCAGCTATCTAGTGCCTTTTACTGTCATGAGGACTACGGAGAAATCATGCAGTTACCACCTATGGAAAACTGAGTGGATTCAGAGTGAAAAGAAGTTTGCAGAAAACACATAAATCATGGTCTCACAAAATGAATAATGTAGTCAACTTCCCCCAAAGAAATCCATTCTATGAACACTTGAGAATCCTATCATTATAGGCATGGTATGTGGGCAATGGTGATAGGTCATCCTGGAACTCTGTAATCAGAAGAAAGGCATGAAACAATCATCTTGTCCATTCCATTATGTGGCAAAAGGAAGATACGCTAACAGATGCCGGCCCTGCAACGGGCAGAGAAATGGCACACACAGGGAGTGTGGCAAGGACAGCAGGTCACAGCCACACTTACTTGCACAGATAGAAACACTGTCAGCAGAGGCGGCGGCAGCACCTCCGATTTACAGAACAACGATAAATATAACTAGAGGGACAGATGAAATTGGAATACTGAGAGGCTACTGGGTGCTCCTGCTACTGTCTGTGTGTTCATAACACACTAATCAAATCATCGAGAGTGACTGCTTTCCAGGCCATAAATATTTTCTGTAGCTGCAGAAACACAATGCAGCTGTGTGTTTCCGTGATAAGCCCCTCACACAGAAGGCGGATCCACAAGCTCACCGAGAGAGGATGCAGGGGCTGATGGTGGAGAAGGAAAGAAAGTGGCTCCTCCTCACTCCACCATTGGCTCAGCAAGGGCCAGATATAACAAGACGTATGTACACGCATAGCACCTTGCTGATAGGGAAGAAAAGCAATCCCCAGGCATTACCTCATTGCTCCGAATCACGCCCCCAGGGAATAGGAAGCAAGTATTATCCAATTTTGCAGGCACTGAAAGTGAGGTTTTGATTGGCTGAATATCCAGGTAAAGGTCCCAGAGCAAGTCTGTGTATTATGGAGATTAGAGGCAGTTCCCCAGCCTCCCTTTGCAATATTTATTACTTAAGCACACTTTAAAACTCATTAAAATGGCAAGGAAATGTGCTCATAGAACAATGCCAAGTGAAATAAAAAGGAAAGCAAGGATGGAAAACTTCACATTCAATATTAGTCTTGGTTACATAAAATGCATATGTTTATAAAATTGGACTTGCAGGCAGCCAATATTAGCAGTAGTGACATCTGGATTATAGAATTAATGGTGATTTGGGTTTTTTCTTCATGCCACTCTGTATTTTCCAAGTTTTGAATTATGAGCAATAAAATTTTTGATGAGAAAAATAATTCACATTGAAAAATTCATAAAAAGGCTTTATAGGTGATAAAAATGTGAAAGTATCCGTCAATACCATTTGTAAGAGTTTCTATACTAGATATGATGGGTGTTAACAAAGAAAAAGAAAACGTTTCTACAGTATTCTCTTTTGCTTCCTACATTGGCCAAAAGTTTGTTTTCCTAGGCTACAGCCCTAATCAATGGCATCTTACTCTCTCCTAAATTAAGTCCAAACTACCAACCTCAATGTTCAGCCTAGAATGAGACCACAGACAAACCTGTCAGTTGCTCTTTGACTAGATCCTTAGTTATTCTATGTGTGTTCCATTCTTCAAAATATTTCATTCACTGGGGAAAGGAGTGTTTTCAACTATTGGTGTTGTGGAAACTGGATACCCATATGCAAAAAGAATAAAGTTATACCCTTACCTTATAGCATACACAAAATTAAATCAAAGATCTAAACATTAAGAGCTGAAACTGTAAAACTGTTATAAGAAAACAGAAAAATACTTCATGATGATGGATTAAGCAATGATTTTTTGGTTATAACACCAAACGCACAGGCAACAAAAGAATACATAAATATTTAAATGTTTTATGCAGTAAAGGACTTGACATCAACAGAGTGAAAGGCAACCTGTGGAATGGGAGAAATATTTGCAAATTATATATCTGATAAGGGCTTAGTATTCAGAATATATAAAGAACTCCAACTCAATAACACAGAAGCAGGATCTCGAAGTGACATTTGTCCAGCCATGTTCATAGCAGCATTATTCACAATAGTCAAAGGTATAGAGCAACCCAAGTATGCAGCAAGGACTAAGATAAATGGATACACAATAGAATATTAATTGGCCTTTAAAAGTAAGGAAATTCTGACACACTAGACAACATAGATGACCTTGAAGACATTATGCTAACTAAAATAAGTCAGGCATAAAAGGCCAAATGCTGTATGATTCTACTTATTTGAGGCAACATTGCCCTCATCTGAATCCTAACTGTAGTCCAGAACATAGCAAAGTGCTTACAAAGCACTTTTTCATTTAGCATATTATTGGGTACTCAGTAAAGAAGTATAATATCCATTGTAAATATATAAAATTTGTCTGAGAAAAGTTATGCAACATGTGAAGGTCAAACCACTGGCAGGCAGCTGACCATCTAGTCCATGGCTTCGTTTTAAAGGGAGCTGCCCAAAGTCCACAGGATCTAACTTTTGGCACTAATTATGCACTTCTTTGAATTATTTGTTATGTTATAAGCCACTTTTTTATGTTTCTACTAAGCTATAAATTCCTTGAGTACAGGGACTAAGTCCTAAACATGTTTGCAATCCCAGCAATCCCAAGCATATATTCAATTAATTCTTGTGGGATTAATGAAAGAATAATCTGTGAGCAATTTCTATAACAACAGATGGACGGACCATACTAACAAAAACACAGTAGTAACCACAAAGAGACACTGCATTCCTAACTGATACCAATGCATGTCCAGATTTAAATAATATCCAACCAGTTAATTCATGTGAAGAAAATGTTGCTCTGAAACATCATAACTGGCTTTAGCTGAGTAATACTCAATGTCTGCATTTGCCTTAACTCCTCTGCCATTTACTAGATGTGTTATTTTAGGCCATCATTCTCAATGTTTTGATAAGGGTTATCATCACATTCTTACTCATTCATTTCTGCAAAGTATTTTATCCTGTTTCTACTTAAGAAAGCCAAACAAACCAATGTTTGCATTGCTGACTTTTTGCTAAATAGCAGCATCTGTGTCTCAAGCCCAGTCCATTTTATAGCAGTTGGTCTCTAAGTTGGACCTGGGTAGAATTTCTGGGTCTTTGCTTTTCTGATTCTTAACATTTACTTGAGATTTAATTGCAAATGTACAATATCAGCAGCATGCTATGTCTACTGATATAATCCACAGCATCCTGTAGACATACAGATTTTGTGTTCAGTTACTTTCCTGGTCTCCATAGATTGCCAGTTCCTATCATTAACCAGATTTTCCTTTATTCACTACTTGCAATAATTACACTCTAATAGACCTTATGAGGACCGAGTAAAGATGATAGAATACATTGCCAAAGCAATCCATGTTGTTTCAAGGACAAGCTGAGGTCCTGTGCTGCAGTCACTGAACGTGGACATTTCCACACACTTTCTCAACCTCATGGTGACCCCTTCAGCCTAATAGAGGCAACCTGCCTCTCAGTTACCCGAGAGCTTTGACATTGTCCACATCAGTGACAACTTACAGGATGCAAAGTTCTCTGCCAGGGGGTCATGCCTGTGTGTTAGCCTGTCACTGTCTTGTATGATAATGAAATGATGCGGTGTGGATCAGAAATGATGGGAAACATAGTAATTAAAGATTCTCCATGTGTTTTCCTTGACTCAGTACTCAACTCCTCTACCACTTTAAAATAGTGTCCACCCCCAGGATTCTGGCTGATTGTCCCAAGGCATGGTGGAAAGCAGGAATGTGATTTGACATTGTAACGAGATAGCTCCCAAACCACAGCTCCCGGGCCGAGGCTACAGGAGGCATATCCACCCGGAGCACACGCTTGGCTTTCCACACGTGTGTGCAATGGTTCGGAGGCAACTGTTCTCAGAGTTTGCGTTGAGTTCGCTCCTTTGCAGGGAGCCAAGGCAAGCACTGCACACCAAGGAATGAAAATCTTGGCTCAGGAAATAACAAAGGTCTTTTCTGTTTTGTAGCCAAAGAGACTGAAACTCAAGAAAGATGGGGAGAAGTGTACTTTAAACAATTTGTAGCTATTTTGCTTGATTTTCCCTTGAAGCAATAAATAACTGTGCTCCCTACTGCTGGTATTGTATCAAGCTCAGTTTATTATAACAGTGCATTATGTTCCATGCAAGACAGCATCTTTGAGCTTTCTTTGCGTGTTTCCCTACTACAATTTAACTCTGTGAGGAGCAACACCAATGTACCACCGGGATGAAGAAGAAATAGCAGAACCTGCTGCTAAATGCCACCACCTGAATGTGGAATCCAACCTCCACCCCAGGAACAAAGGAATGCCACGTTGGCCTGTTTAGTGAAAATTAATGTGGTGACAAAGATAAGCAGGAGCCGCTAGATTAACAAGCACTCCTTGCTGATGATGACCTTTGTCACTAAAAAGCCCAGGAACACAGAAGAGGAGCAGCAGGGGGAGAGAGGTCTCTGAAGATGGGCCTATCACTTTGGTTTTTATTGAAGTATGATGTTATTTGATTCTCTGTAAAAGGCAGAGGAACCAGGGAATGTTGGCCCATTGATGACATAACGACATGATTTGCAACTCACTAGGATCACTGTTCCTCACATCATGAGGCCTATGACATGGAATTCGATTTATCTGCTCCCAAGGCCTGATCTCACAATTGTTAACAATACAATTATACGGTGAACACTCATACTCATATTCAAAACACTTTTTTAAATTTCCATTTTTCATTTGCCCCTTAGAAAAAAAAAACACAGAGAAGTAGGTAATTTTCTTCCTCGTTTCTACTATAAACAGACCGCTGATATGAAACTCTTTAGGTACCTCCATTTTCCTCACTATAAAACAGGGCATTACAAAGCTTTAACTTGTCACTGGCCTGTGTTCATCCCCATCATGGAAATAATTGGAAGACGCTTTTCAGATACCGAAGGATGAGGCAGTCTGTGTTTCTCATTCAGCAGCCTATTCCTTTCTTGTATGAATTCATTTGCATGAAGGATGTCAAAAGGAGACCTGGCAAGTTGGAAACCTAGGAGTGTGTGAGCGAGTGCACTGCCCAAGCACTAAATAACCCCCACACAGCAGAGTACATGCACCCAGGCCCTGCAATCCTCCCTGTCTGCCCAAGTGTTGATAGCAAAATCCTCCACCAGGAAGAATCCATCTCCTCTAAAGACAAGAGGGTCCCAGAATGGGTCCCAGCAAGAGGCCATTGCCATGAGGGATGGGGCAGGCGCAGCACTGAAATCCCTCCTTGCCACACGAAACCAGTAAATCTAGCTGTGAAGACAAGTCGAGTTGACTTGTGGGGGGAAATGTTCTCCGGCTGAAAGTCCCCGAGGGCTCAGTAAAGGTTTTCATATTAATAATAGTTTATAGGTGGAGTCTTTCAGTTAGACATTTTAAGCTGTCGTTTAGTACATAACATAAGAAAGAATGTTGTGTGACATGGAAAGTAATATAAGTGGTGTTTGGATAATTATTTCATCACTTTGCATCCAGAATTTTGAAATGCAATAGTCTTTCCTCACTTCTTCTGCAATAAATCATTAACAAAAAGTAAGTGGTTTCACAAACAAATGACTATATCTATGACTACTCTCCCAAAATCAATTACACATTTATTGATAATTCTGCATTTAAAGGTTCATTTCACCTTAGTATTGATATTCTGTCTCCCATGCCATTTCATTCGATTTAAAATTTTTCATTCTTTGGAATGAACTGTAAGAAAGTTGCTATTAGAACGTGGCCCCGTTTCATAGTTGGGCAATGCAACTCAATATATTATATTTTTATTAATTACTACAATCAGTAAAGTTTCTTGTTTGTATGCTCAGCAAAATTAAAGTTAGGAGTTTTTGGCTTCCTTTTGTAAAGCAAGAATTTCTGGCTTCTACTGAAAGACATCTTTTAGTTGCTCTGTAAAATGGAGCAATATAGAAAAGCTTACTTCCTTTGAGCCTTCACACAGACTTGAGTCAATGCAACAAGAATTTTTGAGTAACTACAAACTGCCCAACCCTGGGCAGAGTGCCGGGGATCGGAGAACTAAAATAGAACATTTGCCCCAGCTGGTTTGGCTCAGTGGATAGAGTGTTGGCCTGCGGACTGAAGGGTCCCGGGTTCCATTCTGGTCAAGGGCACTTGCCCGGGTTGCGGGCTCAATCCCCAGTGACGGGTGTTCAGGAGGCAGCTGATCAATGATTCTCTATCATCATTGATATTTCTATCTCTTTCTCCCCTCTCCTTCCTCTCTGAAATCAATAAAAATATATTTTAAAAAGAATTTTAAAAATAAATAAAATAAAATAGAACACTTGTCCTTATGAAGTTTACAGTCTAGTGAGAAAGCAGATAGACACATGGAAAGTCTCAAGATAAAGCAGTGTGACTCCCAGCCTGTGAGTAAGAAACGGGGCACGGAGGGTCAGTCCAATGGGGTGATTTAGGGAAGGACGCTTAGGCAAAATGTTAACCTTTCTTAACATGAAGATTTTATAATGGAATATAACACATAAATGAATGTCTTGGTCAGTTTGGGGTGCTATAACCAAGTGCCATAGACTGAGGGGCTTAAAACATAGATACTTATTTCTCCTGGTTCCAGAGACTGTAAGTCCAAGATCAAGGTGCAGATGACTACTTCTTGCTCAGAAGGCAGAGAGATAAACTCTGGTGTCTCTTCCTCTTCTTTCAAGAGCATTAATCCCATCACTGGGGCTCCACCTCATCACCTCATGCCAATCTAATTACCTCCCAAGCCCTCAGCTCCTAACACCGTCACATTGAGAATAGGGCTTAAATATGTAAATGGGAGGAGGTGAAGTGGTAGAGACACAAACATTCAGTCCACAACAATGAGCATGTCCAACTGTATCAAATCAGCTAGCAATTTAATAAAATCATGACCGCAATAATTCAGCATGTGACTGTGAAAATCTCCATGGGAGCGTCAACATGTGGAAGAGTCAGTCCATTCTGTCTGAGGCAGATCACTACACAGTCACTGCACAGCCTCAAAGGGAATGACACAACCAGGGGAAATACATAGGCTTTTATCTCCACCCTATATTAATGCTGTGATGCCATAAAAATGGTAATAATTGTAAATGCTGGAGCAGGCCAGACCAGAATGGCAGGGTTTTACTGCCATCTGCTGGCAGCACTCATGATGACCGTCAGTGAGGGTACTGAATTCTACCTGCAGGCTTGGCTCTGCCAGCAATAACACCACAGGTGGAGGAAGGTACTTATCATTAGCTATTTTATTAGAGAACATACATTTAAAACTCATTTTCAAACCTTTTTGTATTGTGTTCCAATCATATCAGGAAATGTTAATGATATTTTCTTAGTAAGTTTCAAAATGGTAACCCTGGAACTAAACACATTTTTCATTCACACATCTCTTGAAATTTTTATGTATACCTTGTTATTCTCAGCACAAATTAATAAGATACACGATAGGAAAAAAGGCTGTGTTTTCCATCAGGTTTTCAATTAGCTAAAATGAGATATTGCTGGCACTTGAATGAAATAGACTATATTTCATATGTGGATAAACAAAACATTTAAATGCCTTTTCTTTATCTTGGTTTGAAAGCAGGTTTTATTCCAGCAGATCCATACACTATGTACTTCTCTAACTTTTCCTGAGGCCTTCCTTTAACTATAAAACCATTTATGGCAAAATAAATAAATAAAATAAGTAAACCAATTGTTCCATTACTTGCTAGTTTTCATTATATACTGAAACACCCATTCAGCATTTTTATCTGCTAATGTAACAGAAACTCATCTGCTCAGTGAGATTTATTAGTTGTTGTTGTTTTTTTCACATGTTCACAAGATATTGTTGCACATTTTGCAGTGGGTCTTTATTATCTAGTAATGATGGCTTGCAAATTAAATTAGTTTTTAATGGCGTAGTTAAATTCTAATTTATGTTTTGGAGCTTTGTTTAATTCATTTAGTTATAATGCAATCGTTTTCTTGCTATTTCCTTACATTACATAGAAAGAACAAAAGAATGGTGGGCTCCTCTCATCACATTCAGTTGCTTTGGCATTATTAAATCGTGTGTCTAATTGCATTTCCCCCAAGAAACTTTCAAAGCAATTGCAGTCCTATCCTTTGGACAAAACTATCTGGTTGCTCAGCATTCTGCATAAGTTGAGGCAAGCTATTACCGAAAAGCAAAGGGTTGGCTCGATATTGTACTTCCTCATCCTATATAATAAACAGCTAATATGCAAATAGACCAAATGGCAGAATGACCGGTTGCTATGATGTGCACTGACCACCAGGGGGCAGGTGCTCAATGAAGGAGCTGCCCCCTGGTGTTCAGTGCGCTCCCACAAGGGAAGCACCACTCAGCCACTCAGCCAGAAGCTGGGCTCATGACTGGCGAGCGCAGTGGCGGGAGCCTCTCCCACCTCTCCATGGCAGCATTAAGGATGTCTGACTCCCAGGGGTTGCAGGCCTAAGCCATCAGTTGGACATCTCCCGAGGGCTCCTGGACTGCGAGAGGGTGCAGACCGGGCTGAGAGACCCCCCCGCCCCAGTGCATGAATTTCGTGCACCGGGCCTCTAGTACTCATTATAACCCTACTGTGCTATGTAATGTACGGGGCAATTATTCCTTTGCAACAAATTCCTTCCCTGTGAGCTCTGGTTCTTTCCTGAGCATTCAGGAAAACTGAAACCAAAAGTGCTCATTAGCAGCACAGAAAGTAACCTTTTATAATGTCTACTTGCATTTTCTTCCCTCTCAATCAAGAGGGCTTTCATAAACCTGGCTGCAATCACCTTTTATAATAATACCCTTTCATTGCAGTCCACAAGTCAAAGGCAAAACACCTTTAGCAAATTTTAATGTTTTAAACCAGAAACTGGATTATGGGTTGCATAGAAGTAAGTGATGTGTTTGGGGATTTCCTGAGCACACTAGACCCTACCTCCTGTGGGTGGTTTTCCCAGGAGGACTGAAGCACACAGGTGGCATTTTAATGAGGACTATTGGCATCCCTGGCTTTTTAAGTTCCCATCCAAATAAGGATCACCTCTGAAGCCCATTCTTCCTTTTTTCTAATGAGAAAAATAAATCTCATATCCCAGATAATCCTTTCCTTCCAACTGCAGTTTGGGTGTGCTTTCCTACATAGGGTTCTCAGGAGTTTCTAGGTATAACAAATGGAAGCCAGAGGTGACCTTGTTATGGACTCTGCTGGTCACCCTGACCACCATCTTTTAAACTCTTTATAGTGGCCACTAACGGAGAAAGAATCTGGTTATCAGCAAACTGTTTTCTTATCCTAGAAAAGCAACTCATCACACCAGAGCTACTGTGTAGGAACCAGGAATGGCAACTTCACGAATGAAGGTAACACTGGAAGAAATATTTTTCCATATTTCTTATAAAGATAAAACAAGAACATGTACTGTTGGGCTGAGAAGGAGACTGACTTTCCAGTCTATACTTTCTACTGCTTTCATTTTTTCCCTTCGCCTATTAAATAAGAAGCCTGCTAAAAATAACAGTGTGATGTAGAGATGTGATATTACTTCAGATTTTAAATCAGTTTAATAGTGTACCTGTGAAAGGATGAGGAAGAAATAAAATGGGATCTCAGGTTCCTGTTACATTAAAAAACAATTCTCTGAGACACCAATGGAGAATAAAATCTGCCTTAACGTTAATTCCCGTGCTCCCCTGTCTGAACCATAATCCTTAGTGTCTTCTGGTCCCACAGTTTGCTGCTGACAATGACTAGCACAGCATCTACAGAATGGATCCAAGATTAGAAATTGGTCCTTGAAATTCACTTTTTCAGGAGAGCCATCTACACTGAAGTGAGCTTGGAGAAAAAAAGAATATTTGTAGAAAAAATAATTTGCTACAAAGCTCTTGCCCCTGCTCTCACCACTCTATACTGCTGTCCATTGCTTAGGAGCTGAGTGCTAAGCGTAGATTTTGACTCACAATCAACAGTCTTTGTTCACCCCTTTCTATAGTTCACCAGGTGTTACATAATGCACCTCACTTTTGGCCTAACCCTTATTGAAGCAACCAATGAAAGCATAAATAAGTGGAACAACAAATCAATCAATCAATCTCTCTCTCTCTCTCTCTCTCTCTCTCTCAAATCAATCAATGTGTGTGAAAAGAAGAAAGAAAGGCTCATGATTAGGGGTTCCATTGTGTTCCTCAAAGAGATGTTAAAGTCCTAACTCCACATGTTTCAGAATGCAACCTTATTTGGAAATAGGATCATTGCAGATGTAGTTCATTAAGAGTAGATCAGACCATGTTAAAATGAGCCCTTAATCCTATATGCCTAGTGTCCTTATAAAATGTAGGCACAGGGGGAGACGGCCATGTGACCACCGAGGCAGAGGCGGGAGTTATGCAGCTGCAGTCCCAGGAACACAAAGGATTCACAGCCACCACCAGAAGCTGAGACAAGGAATGCTTCTACCTCTCACAGAAGGAGAATGCCCCTGTTGACATCTTGGTTTTGGATTTACAGCTTCTAGCATGGTGCAAAAATAAATGCCTGTTGTTTTAAGCCCTCCTAGTTTGTGGTGCTTTCTTACAGAAGTCTAGGAAACTATTCCTCCACCCCCACCTTCCCGC
>NW_005369942.1:6518124-6520185 GCF_000412655.1 Myotis brandtii
CATCTACCAGAGGCTTATCCTGACCTAAAATTAACCTTGCCAACAACCACTTCCCTTTCCCAGGGGTCAAAGGTACTCAGAAGTAATTATGGGTTTGTTTTACTCATATTACACGTGCATTGGATCCCATAGACTTGCTTGAAAAGCTAACTATCAAATGATAACATGAAGACATGGTTTTAAACTTTAAATAATTTTCATAAAATATGAACTTTTGAAACATAATCTGTTTAACTAGGATATACCCATTTGGCTGAGGTGTACTGTTTTTAATGTCATTACGTTTTGTCTTGGAGGTGTCTTCATTTTTAATCTCAATAAGTTCATATGTTTTATAAATGATGCTATTTTGGCCATGAAAATAAACACACAACTGGGAAATTTTGTTTGGGCTTGAAGAAAATCAGGGTGATGTGTGTGTGTGTGTGTGTGTGTGTGTGTGTGTGTGTAAAAGTTACTGAATATATATTCAGTGAGTATAAAAGTTTCAATAAAAAGGGTTAGCTTTTTATTTATTTTTCAAAGAAATTTGTATTTGAAAGATACAGAAAAAAAAGACTAGCTTTAAAGGTATTTAGTTGTGAAGAAGACTTGGAAATTTAAAACAGAAGCCTCATAAGTGTGTCACTGTCTGCTTTGAGTGAGCTGTGGTATTAACGTTCCTCACACAGAACAGGCTCAGGAACTGGCTGGCTTTTTCCTAGATTATTTAGGACATGCAAACTCCTCCAATTCTTATCCTCAGCTACTTACACCCATGAATAAACCCTAGAGTATCTTCCAAACTTTTTAAAAATATATTTTTATTGATTTCAGAGAGGAAGGGAGAGAAGGAGATAGAAATACCAATGATGAGAGAGAATCATTGATTGGCTGCCTCCTGCATGCCCCCTTCTGGGGATCGAGCTTGCAGCCCAGGCATGTGCCCTGGACCGGAATTGAACCTGGGCCCCTTTGGTCCATAGGCTGAAGCTCTACCCACTAAGCCAATCCAGCTAGGGCTCTTCCCATCTTTTTGAACTTGCTTTAAATTAAGAAGAAATGTATCTTTCATTGTAACTCAGTACAAACAAACCTCTCTATATACGTAATTTGTATGAATATATAATATATAACTGAAAAGAACAATTCCCAAAGCCATACCTGTCCTTATTCCTTGTGATATACTCTAATAATTTCCTTTCTATCCTATTTCATACCTCCATCCCTTCTCTATTTTTCTCCTAAGAATTCCAAGGAGTGGTCTAAAGAGGACCTGTTCCTGCAGGATTTCCTGAGGGTTTAGTAGATTATCACAAAACCCTGGAAACCCTTCAGACTGGAACCGAGGATAGTCTCAGACTTGGAGAACCACTTTTAAGTGGAATTAAACATGATTTTTTTCTGTGTATAGAAAGGGTTACCTAGGGTCATCAAAAACCAAAACCCACAAATACAAGGTCATAATCCCCCAGATTATCTAATATCATCAATGTATAATCCTGGCCCAGCCAGTGTGGCTCAATACCTTGACTGGAATCGAACCTGGGACCCTTTAGTCTGCAGGTCAACACTCCTATCCACTGAGCCAAACTGGCTAGGGCTGAGCCACTCACTCTTGCTAAGCAGGTATTAAGACCAGCTGCTTCTGCAGTGCTGAAGGAGGGCCTATGCTATAAACATGTAAATGTAGCAATCGTTTCAAACATTATTTTCTATGTGGGTATCCTCTGAATTTCCATGCCCTCCACCCTAGTTACAGCTCTGCCCTTGACATTTGTTCCATTGGCATTTGAACTAAAGTATTATTGAAAGGGATCAAGGAGGGGGAGGAGGGATACTTGTGAAATCGTTAAGGAAATAAAAGATAAATCTAATTGATGCTAAAGAGAGACTTACAGGATCACCAACTACCATCAATCCACTAAATTTCAGCTTTGCCATCAGCTCTTCCATGAACATGCAAAGCCATCTGTTGCGAAGAGAGAAGTATTGCAGGGCAGACCTATTGGCCAGAAGGCAAGAGCTAGCTAAGTAAGAACACTGTCAAATTGCTGGACAACTATCTTAATAAATCATGGG
>NW_005369942.1:6520278-6531977 GCF_000412655.1 Myotis brandtii
TAGCAAAACAGTGCAGAACTTAGCTCTCATATTTGCCTGGCTGTGCAGTGGGGAGATACAACCCATGTTTGTTGCTGATTATCCCATTAAGAGCTTTCTAGAAACTTTCTTTTCTTTTCTGTAGCCAGTTGGTATTCCACAGAACAACAAAAGGGTTGTTCACAGACTGACCTTCAGTAACTTTTCAACTGTACAAAGAACCCCTAGACAATGTCAATGTCTGAATACAACAGCAAGAGGAAGGGAGCGGGGAGGCAGCTGGAGGGAAGAGAAGAATGCACACAGCAGGGGAGGGGCTTAGCTGGAACAGTTCATTGTGGTCCTCAGTCAATGCCAGGAAAGGACAGTGTGGTAGGAAGACTATGATGGGTCGTGGGGTGACAAGGGGACCAATCCCTCCCGAGTCTCTAAAGACCCCGCAACTCTCCAGTCACTATTTTACTTTATGAAAACAGAAATCCTCCATTCCCATCTCATGCTATCATGCCCACTTTTTTGATGGGGTGGGAGGGGGGACACATAAAATAAAATCACCTACCTTCACCTGGGAGGGGAAGGCAACAGCTTCCCAATTATGTCAGCCCATATTACAGAGAAGAGAAGAGAAGGGACACGGCTGGGTTCCAAATAAAACAGTTTATGTTCCCTGTGAGTGCAGAGTCAGAGAAAGAAAGTCATGTAGTGACCCTCAAAACAAGGCCAAAGGGCTATGGGGAGACTTGATAATGGAACAGTTCACTGGAAGAGAGCAAAGGGCTTAAGTTCCCAGGTTACAAAAGCAGTTCGAAGAGAAAGCATTGTTCCACGCCACCGCCATGCCACAGGCCCAGGTCCTGCTTTCCTCTGCACACTGAATTGTGTTTCCACATCTATTGTTGTAAATGTTTCAGGTCCACAGGAGGCTGGAGAGCCCGGTTTCTGGCACGGCTGGAGAGCAGATTGTTGGGGGACCAGGGGCACCTTCCCTGAGGAGTGAGCCCTTTTTCTCAACACTCCCATTGTCTCACCACCCTTGGAAGCTAAGAATGCAGAGCCCTGCCACGCTGCCGTAATAGACTGTGATTAAACCTTGGCTGAACTGTCCCCCCACAAAACAAGGTATCACATAAAGTACCCAAAATCAGGCGTATTTGGGGAAAACAATCACTCACTTGTTCAAGCAAAAAAAGGTTTCTAGATCTAATTGTCACCTGCAGTGCACACCACACAAAGGTCCCTGACTACAAGGCAGAGTTGTATAAATAGCATGACAAACAGCTGCAGATTTCAATTACTCCATGATCATCAGTGTATAGAATAAAGAGGCAATTCTGCAGAGGAGAAACCACAGGGAATACATTGGACTGACAACTGCCTGGAATTCAATTTGCCGAAGTGATATTGAAATATGGGGGAGAAGTCGCGGTGTGCTGATTAAGTTTCAAGCTGCTGCATTACTAATACTGTCTCATGAACCTGGATGCTCTGTTATCACCATAGCAACATGATCATCAGAGCAATCCTGGAAACAGGCTACACCGCTGACTGTTCATTTACATTTGTGATAAATGCTGGAAAAGTCAGGTACATTAATAAGCCAGGTCTCTCACAGAACCTGGCATCCTAGAAAAATTGCAAAGAGCAGAAAATATTGTTTTTTCTATACTCTCAGTTATTGGACATATAAACAAACAAATACGTAAGAAAGATAAATGAATAGGAGAGCCAAATGTTCACCCCAGAAGAAATAAAAGCAGAAAATCTGTTTTTCTGTTGTGATATTTAGATTTGCTCAGGGTACCTAATGAGGAAACAATACAGACCTGCACACACACACACACACACACACACACACACTAGATCACTTGACAGCATTAAATTGTTGGTACTTATATCACATAGATGTGCAAAAAAAGCTATGCATGGCTGAAGTTTTATTCTACTGATTTACTGTGCTTAATAAATGAATGATATTACTTGAAGCACTTTTGACATACTGGACTTATTAATTTGACTCATTATACAAAATGCTCATTCTCAAAATATTTATTTTGATTTCCTTAACTTTTTAACTGTTGATTTCAAAGTAAAAGTAAAATATAGAAAGAATAACATTTCTGTCTTTTTATTTTTACTAAGATCTGCTCTTCTGATAGAGGATTAACACAGAAATAGTGGAATCTGACTTGGGAAATATGCTACTTTTTTGCAAAAATTAATCAGATGAGAAAAAAATCTCAGAGCTAAATTTTAAATTGCTTGTTTTTTCAGAAACAGCAAATGGCTACATCTCCTCTGGAAGTACTAAACATTGTATCTTTATTTTTCAAGTATTTCCAGACAGTGTCTTCTGTTTCCATGGACCGACACCTTCCTCTTTTGACCTCTGTCTGTCCAAAGGCTACATAGCATCCTTGGCAACGGGACAATCTCTCGGCTTATGTGATATTACAAGTTGACGTTGAGAAAAGTTTACTCTTATGCACTATATAGGAAAACGATCTGTTTCCCAAACACTTTGCTCATTGCAGTTCAAATAAAGTTCACTCCTAGCAGGATACTACAATAAAAATATCCAGAAGTAAAGACGTGGTGCAATGCATTGTTACATTATTAGCACCCTGTTTAGAGGGCTGCTATATTGTGTTACTATAATACAGGAATACAGTTGTTTTTATTAAAAAAAAAAAAAAAACCTGTATCTCATGTGAAGGAGCAGTGAGTTACAGACACCTGGAAAGGAAAAGTAACAGCACCTCTAATGACTCCATCTGCCTCTTTCAGACTTCCCTCCTAGCTTGTATTACAATCTACGCACACGCTGCCCATACACATCTCCTATCACTTTGATTTCCTTCTCCTCCAAATGCTTCCTTATTCTTTGGAAAGTATGAGTGTGCAGAGAAAAACATAAGGGACTTGGGATAAGTTCAGCTTGAGTTGAAAGTCAATTTACAACTCTATAACACTAGGCAAGTCTGTCATTTGACTTTATGCATCTAATTTTCCTCATGTGTAAATGGGGATTACAACTAGCCCACACAGCTGAAGTTCAGATGAGATCAGAAATCATATGTTGAGTGTCTACCTGTGAGCACCTGGTTAAGGTTAGATCCTTCCTCCTGTCTTCCTTCAGTGTACCTGACCATTCCATCATGCTCACCTATTCAGCAAAGTGCCCTTCAGAGCTTTTCTCTCCACTATTCTTCATAAAACCTTTCCTGCCCAAATCTCTCAACCATGCCACTAACCCTAATGCCCATTAAGCCTCGTCCATCAGCTGGACATGTTGGTTGTGCCCTGTTGCCGTTTTCACTGCAGACTAATGTTCCCAATCATCCTTTCCTTAACCCCCTCCCCCCTAGTCCTTCCTTGCTTGCTATCGCCGAAACCCTCTCCCTGGGAAAATCCAGGTCCCTTCCTCTCCAGCAAGACAAAGAAGGTTGGGAAGTTTCACAGGAAGACAGTGTCCAGTGGAAAAGTTACCATCTTAAAACTCTCTGGAAACCCCTGGTAGATTTATGCAGGCACAACATAGCAGGAAGAGGAAGTCAGAATCCAAGGCAGTCTGGGTCCGGTCCAGCCCTGGTGAGGAAGAGAAGATGGGGAATAGTGGACTAAAAAGCAAGATAACTCATCAAATACTGGGCACAAATTTCCCCAGATGGAAGCTGCTCGCACACAAAATGCAATCCACCACACCAGACAAAAGGATTTACTGTCTCATGTGTATGAGAAAGAGTTGGAGGAGATGAATTAAGCAGCGAGTCCAACTGCCCATCTCCAAACATTCCATTTCCCTGTCTCAGTCCACTCTCTCTGCTACAACCGAAACACCACAGACTGGGCAGCTTCAACAGCAGGTGTTTGTTTCTCACAGTTCTGGAGCCTGGGAAGTCAACGGTCAGGGCATGGGCAGATTGGGAGTCTGGCGAAGACCTACTTCCTGTTCTTTCTCCCTGTGTCCTCACAAGGCGGAAAGAGCAAGAGAGCACTCAGGGGTCCCTTTAATGAGGGCAGTAATCTCACTTATGAGGTCTCTCCCCTCATGACCCAAAGGCCCCACCTCCTGATACCATCACACTAGGGGTTAGGTTTCAACATATACTACCATCTTTCCTATATTCTTTCTAATGGATTGTCTTCCTGCCGATGACGACTTTCTAGTGAATTTTCTTGGATATTTAGTCTCTTTGCTCTCTGCTCTCTCCTGGGATCTCTGTGCAAAGGACTTCCTAACCTGCACCTCAAGCCCTGGCTCCTCAACTATGCAGGCCCAGTCACCATCTATATGGGATGTCTCCACACTGGTGACTCAGTGGCCTTCAAGATCTGCAGATTCTCTCTCTAATGTAGTTGATGCTCACACTTGGCCCCACCTCCTGATACCATCACACTAGGGGTTAGGTTTCAACATATACTACCATCTTTCCTATATTCTTTCTAATGGATTGTCTTCCTGCCAATGACCACTTTCTAGTGAATTTTCTTGAATATTTCGTCTCTTTGCTCTCTCCCGGGATCTCTGTGCAAAGGACTTCCTAACCTGCACCTCAAGCCCTGGCTCCTCAACTATGCAGGCCCAGTCACCATCTATATGGGATGTCTCCACACTGGTGACTCGGTGGCCTTCAAGATCTGCAGATTCTCTCTCTAATGTAGTTGATGCTCACACTTCCCTAGCAGCGCATGCCTGGTTCCTTCTCTCCCTCTTCATCATCACATGTCTAATGAGGAGGCAAAGTGTTTCTGTGCCCCTTCTCTCTCTCTTGAATACATTACTCTGAGTGGAATCAAATTTCATGATTACAGTTGGGCCACAGTGGTTATTTGGAGTGACAGGACACTATGGCTCACATATGTGGGAGTAGCTTCTCTCTCTGGCACTCTTCAGTGCCCTGTGCCCCACATCACTGGGCTGAGCCAGGACCTGTACTCTGGGATAAAGCTTGCCATATTTGTCTTTCTTCTTTCCACAAGTGCTGTCAGGTAATCTGACATTCTTTGTGTCCAGATGGGGTTAAGATATGGAAACAGATGGAGGAAGAGCCCTATTTGTGCTGAGCCACATGCAGAGCCCTAGCCGTTGGAAGGATGATGTCTCATTTGCCACGTGCCATTATTTTTCTCCTTGAGAAAAAAGTTGCTGTGGGCTTAAGGAAAATATGTCTCATTTGCCACGTGCCATTATTTCTTGGCCATTATTTCTCTCCTTGAGAAAAAAGTTGCTGTGGGCTTAAGGAAAAAGTCAAGCATGATGAGATTCCTTGGTCATATGGAAAATAATACCAAAAAATCCTCATTCAAACTGTAAGAATCTCCACACTTCAAGGCCAGTTCCAATCCTTCTCTTACAGCAATGAATAGCAGAAGCTCTGCAAGGGAAATCTAAACTTCACTATTAATACCTGGATGAATTGAGTCAAGTGACTTATCCTCTCTGAGACTCATCAGTAAAGATGGGGAATTTAGATAATAAATGATCAGTACGATAGATGGGTCACCTTAGCACCATCCCTCGCAAGTAGCAAGCCTTCAATAAATGCTCATTATGGCTTTTAGGTCTGTGTCCAAAGATTTCTCCCTTCCTCACCAACAACTGAACTGCCAGACTTTCCTGAACCACTTAATATATAAATGTTATGAATTTATAGGACATTCGGTTTACTACCATTGACAGTTTTCTAATTTTCCATGTATTAGTCTTGCCTCTAACAAGAAATTTGAATCACTTTGTGGATCAAGCTTAGAGCTTATCCTTTTTGGAAGAACCCAAGAGTGACCAGCACAGTACCAGTGAACATCAACATTATATGATTGGTCAACATAGCAACATGACCTAGCGTCATACTTCAATGATATTATCAGTGATTTTTTTTTACTAAAGATCAAAAATTAGAGGCTGGCAAACAGATATCAGCTGTCATCATCAAACTTCCTTGGCTGCAGCTTTTCTTACTATAAAATCATTCTGGAGAGGACTAAAGTCCCAACCCAATAGTCACCTACCTGCATGGTAAGCTAAGTAAATCGAGGGGGTGAGGGAGGGAGTATAAGATTTATCCTGACCACTGTTTCAAGGGATGGAATTATGGATGAATCAATCTAGATGCAACCCCCCAAAAAGTGAACTCAGAGTGAACAAATGAGGTCAACCGTATGCCAAGGCAAAGAGGTAGAATCCCAAGTAGCAATAAATAAAAAAATAGTTTTTGCTTCATTATATCTTAACTAGTAGCCCTGTGCATGAAATTCGTGCACATTAAAAGAAAATATTAATTGCCCTAACCGGTTTGGCTCAGTGGATAGAGCATCAGCCTGCGGACTCAAGGGTCTCAGGTTTGATTCCAGTCAAGGGCATGTACCTTGGTTGCGGGCACATCCCCAGTGGGGAGTGTGCAGGAGGCAACTGATCAATGTTTCTCTCTCATCGATGTTTCTAACTCTCTATCCCTCTCCCTTCCTCTCTGTAAAAAATCAATAAAATATATTTTTTTAAAAAGGGAATTAATTAGCAGAGATATTTTAATATTGCTATTTGCCCTTTCTCTATAATAAAAGTGTGAGAGATGAAAGGAAATTAGTAAAGTATATATGAAAATAACATATAAATTTATTAATAAATAAACAGTAACAAAAGGCTATAACAACAGAGGCATGATATAAAAACGACAAAAACATGATATGAAAACAACAAAAACATGATATGAAAACAACAGAAACATGATATAAAAACAACAGTGATGCAAACAATGACTGATAAAGTGATAAACTTATTCTAATATCTCCCTGTACACCACATTAAGAGTGAAAACACTTTCAGAGTGCTTGACTAATTTCCCTTGTGATGAAGTATTTAGAACTTTAACTGTAACGTCACATGCTCTTCAAACTCGAGAGAAAGCAACATATTTAAAAAGATTCCCAGGTGATTCTAATGTGCAGCCAAGGTTGATAACCACTGATCTATAGATATAGTATTTCCAAAGGTAGCTTCAATAATAGATCCATTATAAATAATTTCACCTCCATGCTCCGCTCCGAGGGCGGGTTCCTGCTTGAAAACTTGCCCTGAGGGTGGGTTCCTACCTGAAACCTCCCCCTGAGGGCTGGTTCCTGCCTAAAACCTCACCCTCCAGGAAACAGCTGGGGAGGGCGCAGTTGTTTCCAAGATGACCCCTGCAGGACTGACTTCCTTCTGGTTGGTCGCGGTTTCTGGCCGTGATGTTACACCCAGGGTTTTTATATAAGTAGATTGCTGGAGTAAATAATACTTATTATTACCACACCCACATACAATCGGTCAGATTATATTGTAATAAATATCATTTTATTGAATGTACATTTGCACTCCATGTAACTTAAGTTCAGCAAAATATTTCTGAGAATGTTTTCAGTTGGAATCTGGCCTGTACACATGGGTGAACTCATCTTTGATGAGCAAAAGGAAGGTGAGTTTTAATAACTTCTCATTTCTCTTTTACTCTAACTTGCCAGTCCTTTCAAACTGGAAAACTGCAAAGTTTTTAAGGAAAGAATATCTATTCCAAAACTATGTGCTTCATTTTTTTCAGAAAGGTGAACAGGTAAAGTTAGAGCTTATTCACTTTATCATCATCACACTGCAATTATAGGGTAAAAAAAAATAAATGCTCTGCTTCAGAGGACAAGGTATTATTATTTTCAATGTTGTTATTTGGGCAATTTGTTTTTCTCTTCGGTCCTTAATCAAACTGTAATCCAGTCAAAGAGCCTAAAGCAGACTTTTGAAAAGAAAAATGGCCAAATGCACAGGCCCAATCGCCGCTGCCCGGTGAGTAACTCTTTTCTCCCGTTTAACAGAGTGTGAGCCCCGGTAGACAGTACATCAGGCCTCAACTTTCTTAGTGTGGTTTGGCAGCAAAGAGAAGCGATGCAATTTTAGGCTGTGTCCATAAACGCATCCGTCACAGAGCAGGAGAAGAACGCCCTTAGGAGCGTCATGTCCTGTGAAATACGGTGTGCTGTTCCCGGCCCTGACAAATCAGCAAAGTTTGAACAAAGAGGGAAGAACTCACAGGGGAGGCACCAAGGTGGATGGAGGAAGAGTGGAAAGTTTTGAAAGACTGTGGCAAACATTCTGTGGTCCCGACAATGCCTGAGAGGTGCGGGGAGCCGTTCACAAGCAAAGGGGCAGGGCAAATGTGAAGGAGACAGAGGGATTGTTTGGGGTGTACAAAAGCAGGATCACAGCAGTAATGAGATGAAATCAAAGGAAAACTTAGGCTGAACGTTAAGGGGGAGTCTGCTGACAGCGAAGCCCATTCGACAGCCAAATGGCCTCTCCAGGGAAGAGGCATGGGCTCCGTTGCCCGGGAAATTTAAAGCGGGCCTGGACAAAAGCACTCAAAGAAACATTGCAGGGAACCAGCCTGCCCTGGCAGGGAAGAGTCACCATAACCTACTAATTCTTGTTCTCTCTCTCTCTCTCTCTCTCTCTCTCTCTCTCTCTCTCTCTCTTATGATATATAACATCACATCATTACACCGCCTCCAAACGGCTTGAGCCGAGGTTATAATGAGAGTGTACCGCTTAGCGTGCGACGTGCTCTCGAGGAAGCCTGCAGAGGCCCAATCTGTAAACCGCAGCTTATTAACCAGCAGCTCCTCAAATTATCCTGGGCATGTCTGGCCTAATTCAAATTAGAAATGGAGAGTTTTTTCTTGACAAGACAGATGAAAGCCTCAAGTTCTCAGCATTTCACAGTCTTTTTTTACTATGAGTTATGAATTCTGCATGTTTTTTTTTAAATTTTGATTTTGTCTCAACAGATACAGAGGGAATAAAGTGCTAGGAAGTAATTGGAAAATGGCAACTGACAGAACAGCGTGGGATAGGATACAGTAACAGCCGACAGAATAAAGCCCATCACTTAGTAGTAGGACAAGCCCTTTTCATTGAACTAAAACTTCGGTCCATCAGTATCCTTGAAGGGTTGCAATATACATACAAATGGGTATGGGCCCCCTGGAGCCCCTCACAAAACTAGTGGCTGGTGGCTAAGTGAGCACTTCCCGACTCTCAAGGCTGGTCCTTACCTTCAGAGCATCTCCTGATCCTCAGCTGAGACTGGTTAAGAAAATGGGAAGTTGATTAGAAATGTATGTATCAAGTTTCCATGAGGTAGTGATGATATTTTAATTATTCTTGGTGCTGTAAAGTTGTATCTTACATATGATTCTCCATTATATTTCATCAAACACCAGTGTTGAGTGTTGACCGTGTGCCCATCATTTTCATCCTGCTTGCTCCCTATGTAGACCGTGAGAACACATATTTGCTAATGATCTTCCTCCTTCTCACAGCATGTGCTCTTTATCTTGAAAAATACTAAATCAATTTAATGTTTACCTGCAGCCTTAATCCATGTTCTGCAATCTCTCAAGTCCCCCAAACTAACTACTCCTACTCCATAGTAGTATCATTGGTCTCATATTTTTGTTTTGCACAATTTCAGGTATGTCATCTCATTTATTTTATCCACCATTCAGCAACTATTAAGCAAATCGTATATGCCAGGCACCATCTTAACCCTAGAACTACAAAATAAGTGCTCCTGTCTCAACGCCAAGGTACTCACAGTCTAGCTGGTGAAACGGACAAGGCAGAGAAAGAACACCGTGGAGAGTGCCGTTAGAAGAATGCCACACTGCCCTGGGTGTCCAGGAAAAGGGACAGCTGACTCCGTAGAAGTGGCCAAGAGAACATGAGAAACATCTCTGTTCTTGCAAGTTTTTCCTAACTTCCCTCTTTTCTAACCTCCATTCTGACACCAGCTTCCATTATATACATTTCAGTCTTCCCAACTGAAGCTCATCAGGTTCTACCCAGTTCCCAGAATAGGAACTGGTTTCAAGGATGCAACCTTGAGAGAGTAACATGGGATTGAGACCACCTGGATGGTATACGGGACGGAACCCAGTTAAGGCCTTTATGTAAACATTTAATATTCTGGTGGGTGGGTGCAGGGATCTTCTTCTCTTGTGGCCACCCAAGAAAAGCCTTATACAGGGTGGGGCAAAGTAGCTCTACAGTTGTTCATATAGAAAATATTACAATAATTAATCATTAATAATACAAGAATAAACTGTTCTGCGTATGCATAACTGTAACCCTACTTTTGCCCCACCCTGTATATAAGTTCCTTTCTTGTTAAACCTGTCACCTACCAACTAGAGTGGTCTGCCTCTTTCTTTGGTCTCCCCTTGCCCTCCATGTACAGGAGCCAATCCACAAACCAACAGGCACTAATCCCATAAAAGGGCCCCACCCTAAAAATATTACCTAATCCTAATTACCTTCCAAAGGCCCCATCTCTAAAATACCATCACATCAGGAGTTGGGGCTTCAACATTGGAATTCTGAGGATATGCAATTCAATCCACAGCAATAATCTATAAGAATAAAAGCATAATATGCTAATTAGACCGGATGTCCTTCTGGAGGAAGCCAGAGCTGCGAGGGAAGCCAGGGTCCTGGGTGTCGAAGGGAAGCGGTTGCTGGCAGCCGGGGGAAGGAAGGCCTACTCTTGCACAGAGGGAAGCCAGGGTCCTGGGTGTTGGAGGGAGGCAGTTGCTGGCAGCCGGGGGAAGGATGGCCTACTCTTGCACGAATTTCGTGCATCGGGCCTCTAGTATATTCATAAAGTCACACACATGCACACACACACTCAACTTTATTCCCATTTACTTTTTCCTGTTACTCTATCCATCCTTTTCAAACAAATACTCAAGGTCTAATGAAACTCTGCTTGCATTTAGGACTTGAGATAAAGAAACGGTGGTGAAATCCAGGGCTCCAAGAGCTAGGACCCACGGGGGGCTGCATTAGTACATTATTTAATTAAATCAGATAGGTTGGTTTATTGCCATATAATTGAATTTTGTTCTTTGAATATTATGTTGAAAATATATCATTACACTAAAAACTTTATTCCTAAGAGACTAAATTTTCTGAGCAGCCTTTGGCATATATCTTATGCAACTTCCATGCTCATATCAGTTCAAATCTGGCTACAGGTACATTTCATAATAAATGGCAGCCTTAAAGCCATCTACACATTTTCATCCTTTAGTGATTCCTCTTAACCACTTCCTCCCACAAGATTTGCAAAAAAGCAATCAAAATGGTTTCCAATAACAAAGAGAAAAACCACAGGACTATGGACTCTAAGAGCTAGATCTACGAGGTAATTAGGATAATAATAAGTAACTGGACTTCGGTGCTTTTAGAATTTAAAAATCATTTTCAGGGTTTATCAACTGTATTTATAGTCCAAATCACTACCCTTTACAACCAACTTGTTTTGGAATATTTCCAGAATTGAGAATTCATACCTTACGCAACCATTCATTCCTAATGTAGAGAACTCAAGTTGTTAAAATCTTCTGTGTAATGACCTTATCAAAATCCCAACAACAGCCACTCCCTGTTCCTATTTCTGACCACTGAGTCTCACAAAAATATGTGCAACCTCTGGGCTTTTGACATGCTTTTACCATGCCAGATCTTCGTATTACTGTGTTTGGAAACCATAGTTCTTCCCTATAATTATTGATGACAAAAATGGCTAACAATTATGGATCCCTTACTACATGACAGACTCTGTTAGACTATTTTTTTATATTAAGTTATTTCTATTAACTTATGTGAATCCTGAGAACAACCCTCTGAGGTGTAC
>NW_005369942.1:6532531-6539769 GCF_000412655.1 Myotis brandtii
GGATCCGGCCCGTTTGAAATGAATAAAACTAAAAAAAAAAAAAGACCGTACCCTTTTATGTAATGATGTTTACTTTGAATTTATATTAGTTCACACAAACACTCCATCCATGCTTTTGTTCCGGCCCTCCGGCCCAGTTTAAGAACCCATTGTGGCCCTCGAGTCAAAAAGTTTGCCCACCCCTGGCCTAACCCCACTCTTTTCATGACAGGTAGCCACACAGATGATGCTCAGATGACCAGAAACCCTAAGCATAGTCGTACTTCACAGCTTGGTTCACGGTCAGGGAGTTGCACTCTTTCACATTATGCGTGTACTCTTTCACTCACTGTTTCCAGAACCATTCCAACAGCTGATTCCCTTTTGGTTTTGCTTTCCTGTGTTCAGATCTTCATTCACTCCTCAGACTAACATGGCGCATCTATACCCTCTTTCTACTTACTCAGACACAACCTGGATTCACCCATGAATTCCACCATCTCTGGCCACTCCTGGCATATCTCAACCCAGGGCTATTCTTTCCATGTGAAAGGAATTATTTCTCATCAGACCCTGAGCTTCAACGTGAATATGGTACAGTTCGTAGTCTACCAAGAGACATGTGCAGACATATCCACAATTAATCATAAGACAGAATGTGTTATAATGTTATAAGAAAACAAACAAACAAAAATGTCATGGCAGCATATTGGCGAGAAGGATTATTTCTGACTAGGATGACAGAAGGCAGCTTCATGGAAATGTGATGTTTGTGATTTATCTTAAGAAGAAGGAAGTTATCAAGAGTTAAGAGCTATCTAGAGGAATGGAAGAGAGGCAATAAAGAAATGGGGTGGGAGGGAAATTTTGGGACACAGTCAGGTTAAAGAAATCGATTTGGGTAAAAGGGAGGTAGGTGGTTGGCAAAGGGTCAAAACATAGTTGGAAAGGAGATTTGTGTGGCCTTGAATGATAAAGAACTTGGACTTTATGCCCTATGGAATGAGCCATGAAAGATCTTTCCGTAAGAATGTGATAGAATCAGCTTTGCTTTGAGAATAATACTTTGGCTGCAGTTTAAAGGATAAATTGGAATCGGGGGAGGAGACTAAGGAACAAACTATTGGAAAACATTAGAACCATGTATAATTCTTCTTCTCAGAAAGTGAGCTGGATGTCCTCCATTTGCCCTCAGAAACACTTCACATTCTCCACCTGCTCTCTCACCTGAGACTGACTGCCCCACCGACTCCCTTCCCCTCTAGATTTCCCAGTAAGTTCAGCCAGTGGCAAGGACCCACAGAGATCTGGGGGAAGCAGGAGAGTGAGCCTGAGTTGTAACAGGGTGGGCAAAAGTAGGTTTATAGCTGTTAAGTACAGGAGACAGTTTATTTTTATATTATTATTTATTAATTATCATAATTATTTCCATAAGAACTGTAAATCTACTTTTCCCCCACCCTGTATTTCCTCAGCTCCCCGCCCCCCCCCAAAGGTTACCTCAGGCTGGCCATGCCTTGTTCTGATGGAAGATCACAGCTCCTGTCCAGTGGCCCACTCCATGCCTGCCTTCTCTCTCTCTCTCTCTCTCTCTCTCTCTCTCTCTTTCTCTCTCTGAGGTTCAGGAGCTTTTCTCTCCTTATCTCTTCAGACCTAGGGGTGGTAGCAGTAGGCACTCCAATATCCCTCAGGTTTCACATGATCCCTGATGCTTTCCCATACCTTAGCAAAGAAACACTTTATCAAATTTTCCTCCACCTACACATTTCCTGTGTGTCCTTGGTTACTTGCCAGGAACCTGACTGGTGCAGGCAGTACTTTAGTGCCCTTAAATTAGGGTGTTGACCAAGAGTACAGAAAAGTAAGGGTAGTGCTCCTGAGGGCACACACCTAACAGGGACCTCCTTGCTGAAGAGATAATAGCTATGGGAATGCAGTGTGGTATCAGTTAATTTAGCCACTTCAGATTGTTGATGCAATTGTACCCGTGTCTGATAGCAAAGGGCTTTTAGTCATGATGTGGATTCATGTCCAAACAATTTGTTTTATAGGAATGAGGGCACAAAGGTTTAAAGTCAGACTAGCATCGCTCAAAAATACAGCAGCCCAGGACTAGGTAACAACAATCACAAAAATGAGGTTTCCATTAACACAGGAGACAGACCTGTGACTGTTTCTATAATGTATGCAAAGGCTGAGGTAGAGAAGAAAGCTCTAAGAAAAGGACGCGTGAGGTGCTGAAGCTGCAGTTCTTTGAGCAGAATTGGAGGAGAGAACGTTTGCAGTCTTCTATGTGGGTCTATATAGCAGTCTATTCAAACAGATCAGATAATACCTAAAGGGCAGGTGGCTTATTTGTTCTAAATGCAGCAAGAGTTAATGGCATGCTTAAGTCATTTCTGCAGCAGCCTGTAATTTCACAAGGGCTCAAACATTTCCTTTGACAGCTGTGCTGTGTGTTCATTATGTTGTCAATGTGTGCTTTAGAAAGGAGAGAGTGCCTGGTAGGAGAAGAGCTGGGGGGAGGGGGGAGCACGTGTTCGATGTTTTTTATCTCTCCGATTGGTTTAAAGCAATCAAGGCAAGAATCCTCTTTTCCTGAAAATATTCAAATTGCCCATTTCACACACTATTCCATTTTTTATAGAAAGATAAAGTTAATCTTCCATGATTTACTTGAAGTTGGGGATTACAAGTATCTACTTTTTGACCATCCTTATCACATTCTCTGAAATATATTTAAATAGAGTGGAAGAGAAAATTAAATGGCCATGGGGAGGGGGAATGTAGAGTTTTTTTTTAAAGAACACAACTAATGTAAGTCATAGAAAGAGAGTCGAAGAAAATTTTTAAAAATAAAAAATTTCAGATTTGAATTACAAAGGAAAATCTGATTTTTTTTCTTTATTTCAGAATCAAAACATGATAATACTATACAAGGGAAAACAGAAGGTGGAAAATTGTTCCCATCTCCCATGAGCTGAAGGGGTTTAGGCAGGCCTCCCCAAGATGTGCCACTTTGGATTATTTTGAGCTGAAGGCAACAGAGACCCTGCAGGCTCAAAAATCTTTCCCCTCTACCTTAAAAAATTTACAGTAGGGGTCTTGCCCATAAGAGTTATTACAAGAAATAATTTTGTGTGCTCTATCTATATGGCAGGGCAAACATCTAATTGCTGAACATCTGCTCTTATCATTCTGCAAATTACTCTCCTCTCCTCTGAAGCCCCAGGGTGCCTTACCTCATTCCTTAGCCCGGGATGACATATATACCCCATTTTCCTTTCCTGTCTCTGAACTTCTCATGTATGTGGGGTCTCTGATTCTTTCGTGTGTGAGGTTGCCATAGGTACGTATGTAATTAAATTTGATTATTTTCTCTTGTTAATCTGTCTCACTGATTTAATTATTAGACCAGCCAGAAAACCTAGAAGTGTAGAATAAAATATTTTCCTCCCCCACAAGCTCTCCACCCTAATTAAAGCAGGCTAAGGACATGTGGTTCTGGACAATTGCCGAAGTCCCTTTCCTTAACTCCGTAAGTCCCTTTCTTTCTCAATCAGCACTGTTTCCCTATGGAGAACTAACGATGCAGAGACCACAGAGAACCAAGCAACAACGCCTCTTTATTATTCCTCTTTCCAGCTTCAGCTGTGAGTGCTTCCAGCTGGGGTGAGGAGTGAAAAGTGGCAATAAATGTAAGGTAGGTCCTATCTGGATCACACCAACCAATTAGAGACAGACAGAAAATTTCCAAATTTGTCAAAAGTGGATCAATTTAATGACAAAAAAGCACACTTGACTACAGCTTCCTGTCCCACAGATGCCAGTACACCAAGTTAAGTTCTTTTTTTTTTCTTTTGCACTCTGACTAGCCTGTTAAAATAGTTCAAAGATTGACCTAATTTTTGTTCACCTCTAGTCAACTGCTGTATGCTGTGTGATTGGTCCATAATTCCGACTGATTGAAAGGTATCCATAGCAGCTGGTTATCCTATTTGAAGCTGATACTTTTTTTTCCATGTCTCTTTTTGTTTGGTTTGGTCTTACTTTAATAGCAAGGCAGTCTCATGATCCTTGATATTTTAAACATTTTAATAAGTGGACTTTCAGCAAGGCCCAGCAGCCAGAAGACTTTAAAGAAATCACAGGTCCAGAGTCATCCATGTTTTTCTTGCTTATTAATGGTAACTAATTGCCTTAATTAGTGATAATTAAAAAGGTATGACCCCTGACATGTCTACTGTAATGCAAACTAATTTGGGGGTTTCTGATGGGATAGAAGAAATACACTAAATTAAACTTATTGAGGGAAAGTTTGAATGGAAAGTAGAAATTAAATAACATTTTTAAAGAAAGTCCATTAACAAATATATATTAAGTACTCTTTATATACTAGGCACTGTGACGGGGCATGGTCCCTACTTTTAGGAAATGTATAATCTAATTGAGGGATCAAGCTATGGATTCCTATCCCCCAAGATGTCAGATCTGTTCAATTAAGTGACAATCAGGTCCTATAATTTTGGGAGTGAAGGCTGTTGAAGTATGGCAAGAGAAACTAACTAGAGACCCAGATTTTCAATGTAACCTAGCATTTATTAAGTATTTAGTAAGTGTCAGACATTCTTTTAAGCACTTTATACTCTATGTAGTAGGTGCTATCATTCATATCATGTTATAGGTGGGAAAATTGTAGAAGGGATTGGAAACTTGATAAAGGTCACATAGCTAGTAAGTGGAATTTATTAGTGTCAGTGCCTGTGTGTTTTAGCTATTCAGTAGATAGTAGCATATACTAAGCCTTAAAGGAAGAAATTTCCATATTATAAAGAATTAAAATTGAATTGTGTCTAAAGAGAAAAAAGGCCTTAAAATTTGTCAAGAAATACCTGGCAGAAGTTTCCAAATAGTGGGAGTTCTTTTCACTATTTCATAACTTCCTACCCAACCCAACCAAGAGTTATAAAACATCAGAAAGAGATGAGTAAAGATTGAAGAGCTTGGCTAGGGATAGAGAGAACTGACTGAAACCAGAAGGTAGTTTAGAGGATGGAAGACTCTGACACAGTTTATTATATTTTCCAGTTATAACCTTTGGACTAGCCTGGTTGTGTAATATTGTGATTTTTCTATAATGTTGGCAGTCATATAGTGAATCAGATATAGTACACAAATGTAATCAGACAAATAAGTACAAAGTTTTTTTCTTTGCATTCATTCATTAAACGAATTTTCTTGAGAGCCAATTTGTGCTTGGTATCCCAATAGAGATTGTGTGATACAGTGGTGAACAAAACAGACACAGGTCCTTGAGCATAGATCCTACACATTAGAAGGGAAAACATCAAATAACTACATGATAAATACAATAGGATCCATGGAGAGATATAATGTAATTGAAAGCATATAATAAGAGCCAAAGTCAAAGGAATGAGTGGCCTGGGAGTGGGTAGGGAAGTAAATTAATTAGACAAACAGGTAAAATTATGGTAGTATTTAAAAAATGTTATTTGTATAAAACATTTCACATTAATTATTTATACTGTTCTCATGCTAATACCAATTACCTCATTTTTTTAGAAGAAATCATCCTTATAATCCCTTTTCCACATAAGGAACCAATATTCAGAAGGTCTATATTGCTTTCACACATCACTTAGCTGGTCAGTAACAACCCAGCTCCTCTGACTAGAATCCAGGGCACCATCTAGTCAGCCACATGCTGTGCAACACAGGGCGAGAAGCCGTAAGAGAACCCCCACCAGGGAACAGATCTCTTTTTTAATTGAAAAAAATCATTGGAGTCTGTATGCAAAATTGTTCAACATCCAACTAGACGTTTCAAAAGCTATCAGAATTTGAGGTGAAAATAGAAGCTCATGGTATTTTTTAGGAATTGGCTTCAGAGTCTGCTTAGTTGCAGGGTTCAGTGTTACCTCCTATCTATGCCTCATTCTGCACCTCACTATGGTGCTTGATCTGCCTATCTTTTCAGACTATACTCTATAATCATTCTATGGGCCATCAGCCTGTTTCCTCTTTTCAGCCCTACAGTAACAACCCCACCATGTTAGCTGCTAAGGTTAAGCCACTTGAAATGCCTCACTTAGCAAGAAGCAAGAACAAATTGGTTAAGTATGACTTAGAACTAGAGTCTTAATTATAGTATTGTGTACCTGAGGTCATTATTCACATGATGCAGTGGTGCTTGGGACTATTATTTGTGATCAACTCAATTAATGCAATTTGGCCTGGCCCATAAATGAAGTCAATTACTTGGTAATCACAAGGTTCTCAATAACTTCAAGCTGATTGTTCCAAAAACAGCTTCCTATGCCAGTAATATGATAGATCGATGGATGGATGGATAGATAGATGATAGATAGATAGATAGATAGATAGATAGATAGAAAATATAGATAGATAGACAGATATAATATAATCCTATATAATAAAGATGTAAAATGCAAATGGTCGTTATGCTGTGAAGCGTAATGACCAACTGCATAACGACCAGATCACAGGTCAGCAGGAGGGTGGGGCAGTGAGTTACAAGCGGGTGTCAGAGAGCTACAGGAGGGGGCAGGGCAACAAGCTATGGGGGCGGCAGGGGAGCTACAGGAGGGCATGAGCTACTGGCACACAGATTTGTACGCAGGGCTACTAGTGTAAATATAAAGAAAAAAAAATCCTGAATTCTAGTAGTCAGATATTCAATATACATATTAATATACATTTTATATACTAAAGGCCCAGTGCATGAATTTGTGCATGGGTGGGGTCCCTTAGCCTGGCTGGCAATCGTGCCAATTAGGGCCGCCTGGCCGGAAGGAGGTACCGCAGGGAGAGGGACCACGGGAAGTTGGCCAGTGTGGGAGAATGGCTGTGGAATGCACTGACCACAAGGGGCCAGCTCCTGCATTGAGCGTCTGCCCCTTGGTGGTCAGTGCACATCATAGTGACTGGTCAACCGGTTGATTGGTTGACCAGTCGTAAGAGTTGCTTAGGCTTTTATATATATATATATATATACTAGTCAGCCCAGCTTTGTCGTTCCCGCCTCCCTCAGCCGCCTGGCCAGCTTTATCGTTCCCGCCTCCCTCAGCCACCCGGCCAGCTTGATCGTTCCCGCCTCCCTCAGCCGCCCTGCTGGCTTGTTTTGCTCCCAGCGGATATATGCAAATTAACCGCCATCTTGGCTGACAGTTAATTTGCATATACTCACTGATTAGCCAATGAAAAGGGTAGCGGTCGTA
>NW_005369942.1:6541034-6564753 GCF_000412655.1 Myotis brandtii
GAAACCCAGACAGAATTCTCCTCCTAAAAGATTCTGCTAAGCTGGCACCTGGGACCACCGGGCATTTGTTCAATTAAAACCTGGACACACAGCAATAACAAAGGCACTGGTCTCCTACTGCTAATGCTTAGGGATCAAACCCCAGCCTGCAGGAACTCACCCCGGCAGTCAGGACCCGGTGCTGGTTGGACCTGGGCTGGTGCTCCTAACTCTGGGGAGAGGGAGACTTCCCGTGGCTGCAGGCTAGAGGCCCCAGACTCCGTGCCACCCACTCGAACAGGTCCATAGCGCATGCTGGTCAGCTGAACGACTTCTTCGCCTGGGATCACGGGGAGGCGTGGCCTGGCCTGTTAGCCCTGCTATCAATCGCGGGGAGGCCTGGCCTGTTCTGTTCACCGTGCAAGCGATCACGGGGAGGCCTGGCTGGTTCTGTTCGCCCCATGATTGATCTGGAAGGCCTGGCCTGTCCTGTTTGCCCTGCGATCGATGGCGAGGAGGCCTGGCCTGTTCCCCCGCGATCAATTTCGGGGAGGCCTGGCCTGGCCTGTTCGCCCTATGATGGGCGCTGGGCTGGGGGGCGTGGACCCGGGTGCCACTTGGCGCCGGCGCAGGCAGAAGCAGCCATAGGGCGGGAACATCCGCTTGGTGCCTGCGCCCATAGGCCCGGAGTGGCCGGGGCGTTCTGGGACCCTGGCTGCTCAGGGCCTATGTGCAGGCCTACAGGCTAGGAGCGGCCTGGATCCCAAGGATGTTCCCCAGACCCAGGCCACTCGGCACCTGTGTATGCAAATTAACCCGTCATCTTTGTCGGGTTAATTTGCATACTCTCCTGATTGGCTGGTGAGCATAGCGAAGGGACGGTCAATTTACATATTTCTCTTTTATTATATAGGACTAGAGGCCTAGTGCATGAATTAGTGCATGGGTGGGGTCTGGCTGGCCTGGCCCCAATCGGAGCAGATCAGGGCCAGGCCTGTCGGGAGGAGGAGATGGCAGAAGGTTGGCTGACAGGCTCGGCCTGGCTAGGGGGAGGGGCCGAGGGTGATTGGCTGGTGGGCCCCGCCCCAAATTGGAGTGGGGGGCCCGATAGGGGGCGGGGCCAGCCAGGGGGAAGGACCATGGGGAGGTTGGCCACCGCCCTGCCCTCAATCGGGGTGGGAGAGGCCAATCAGGGGTGGGGCTGGCTGGGGGGAGGGGCCGCGAGAGGTTGGCCAGTCAGCCCCACCCCCTGATCGGGCTGGTTCTCTGGCCCCAGGGAGTGTCATAGCGACCAGTCGTTCTGGTCATTATGGCATTCCGGTTGCTGACTTTTTATATATATCGATAGATACTATATGAATTTTACATATAAAAATATTTACCGCCCTGCCCTCAATCAGGGTGGGAGAGGTCAATCAGGGGTGGGGCCGGCTGGGGGGAGGGACCGCGAGAGGTTGGCCAGTCAGCCCCACCCCCTGATTGGGCTGGTTCTCTGGCCCCAGGGAGCGTCATAGCAACCAGTCGTTCTGGTCATTATGGCATTCCGGTTGCTGGCTTTTTATATAGATAGATAGATACTATATGAATTTTACATATAAAAATATTTTTTGCATTTACCAACCCCTTTAGGAGAGAACCACTCTACATCCAAATCTCAGAGATACCAAAATTGGCATTCTAAACCTTTTCCTGTCAGTACATTTTTCTGAAATATTTCTATCAAGCCTCATGGAGATCTGAAATGAACATAAGACACCAAACTAAGCCAATTACTCTCCTGCAGCCACTAAGTGGAGTTGGGAGATGAACAGAAGGCCTGAACTCACATTATACTGGTCATAGGCCTACAAAAAATCAGGAGAGTATAATGAGATATACAGTAATTTTTCATTTTAATAAGATGAAGAATATGATTAGAATAGAGTTGATTACCTTAAATGTTTAAATTTTCCCTCTGAATTACAAGAATTTGGTTTAGTTCTCATGGTATATAAAGCTCACTAAATTAAGCTATGGAAACTACTCCTCAATATGGTGGTTGCAACATAACATTCATTAATGAAATATTCAAATTCCAGCTTCTTCAGAAACTTTTCTAAGGTATCTTATTTCTCTCATTCTATTATGAGATATAGAGCACTATCTCAAAGGAAGCCAAAAGGTCCAGCCTTATAACTGATTTGGCACAAGTTCCCTGAACCAAGAGGAGAACAACAATAATATTGACTATATTTATTCAACATCTACTTTGTAACAAGCACTTTTCATGCAATATTCCACTTAATCCTCAAAGCACTCTAATAAGGTAAGGCTGTTATTAACTTCATTTTTAAAAATATATATTTTATTGATTTTTACAGAGAGGAAGGGAGAGGGATAGAGAGTTAGAAACATCGATGAGAGAAAAACATTGATCAGCTGCCTCCTGCACACTCCCTATTGGGGATGTGCCCACAACCAAGGTACATGCCCTTGACTGGAATCGAACCTGGGACCCTTCAGTCCACAGGCCAACGCTCTATCCACTGAGCCAAACTGGTCAGGGCTATATTCATTTTCTTATGTGGAGGCTAAACTAGCCATGCTAGGTAGCTAACTAATCTGAGCTCACTAACAGTGCAGAACTTTGCAGCCAGGCCTGTCTGTTTCCGGCTATGAGTACTGCTTTATGTTGCCCAGCTGGTCACCTTAGATACCCTCCCATCCAATGTCTTCTTCTACAGCAGTCGTTCTCAACCTGTGGGTCGCAACCCCTTTGGGGGTCGAACGACCCTTTCACAGGGGTCGCCTAAGACCATCGGAAAACACATATATAATTACATATTGTTTTTGTGATTAATCACTATGCTTTAATTATGTTCAATTTGTAACAATGAAAATACATCCTGCATATCAGATATTTACATTACGATTCATAACAGTAGCAAAATTACAGTTATGAAGTAGCAACGAAAATAATTTTATGGTTGGGGGTCACCACAACATGAGGAACTGTATTAAAGGGTCGCAGCATTAAGAAGGTTGAGAACCACTGCAGAACCACTGTTCTACGGGAAAGGCACCAGGGCCCAGAGAGAGCCTATGTTACTAAAAGGAACTGGACCATGGGCCCATTAAGCCTGCTTTTGTTCTTTAAATAAAAAAAAAAAAAATTATTTTAGGTTTCTTTCTCCTATTATTCTCTAACAACAGCTTAGATATTTCAGGGAAGAAAATTCTTTAGTTTCTTAATTAAATCAACTGTTTTTCATTTTTATTGTCACTGAAGTAGAACGTTTAATAATTAGAGTATTTATTCACCATAGGTTTAGGGTGAAATTGTAACTTCGTTCTAGAAGGCTTCACTTTTTATTTTTCTTGCGCTTCAGAGCATATACCACATCCAGAAACCCTACTTGTGAGCAAAGTACCTTAAGAAGCAAATCAGCATTCTGTGAACATGGTCAGGCTCACCGCCTTAGCAGGGGCTTAATCACAGTCAAGGAAGAAAATCACCAAGCACTTAGCTGTACTATTTTAAGGACTGATGAATGAGTCAAAATAAAAATTTTTCTATTATTTAAGGTCAAACCAATCAGTTGGAAAATATTTATTGCTCAGCCTATTGTCTACACCAGTAGTTCTCAACCTTCCTAATGCCACGACCCTTTAATACAGTTCCTCATGTTGTGGTGACCCCCAACCATAAAATTATTTTTGTTGCTACTTCATAATTGTAATTTTGCTACTGTTATGAATCGTAATGTAAATATCTGATATGCAGGATGTATTTAGGCGACCCCTGTGAAAGGGTCGTTCGACCCCCAAAGGGGTTGCAACCCACAGGTTGAGAACCGCTGGTCTACACTTTTAATCTACTAATCATTCTAGAAAAAATGAGTTCTGGGTGTTTTTTTTAATGGTAAGGTATATTTTTCTAGTTGAATGAAATATAAAAATAATAGTCTTTAAAAAAATTAGCTGTCACTATTTCAAATATACTTTGACTACATATTTTGAGAGATTCTCTCATTATAATAAAACTAGAGGCCCGGTGCATGAAATTCATGCACTGGGGGAGGGGAGGCGGGCGGGAGTGTCCCTCAGCCCGGCCTGTGCCCTCTCGCAGTCCTGGAGCCCTCAGGGGATGCCCACCTGCTGGCTTAGGCCAGATCGGAGCAGCAAGCCAAGAGGTAAGGAGCAAGGGGTCCCAGACCCCTCAGGGGATGTCTGCCTGCCGGCTTAGCGATTGGGCCTAAGCTGGCAGTCAGACATCCCTCTCACAGTCTGGGACCCCTTGCTCTTTACCGCCCACCTGCTCATTGCTCCTTACCGCTTGGCTCTCTGCTCCTTAGCACTGCTGCGGAAGTGGGAGAGGCTCCAGCCACCACCGCTGGGCTCGCCAGCCATGAGCCCAACTTCTGGCTGAGCAGCACTCCCCCTGTGTAAGTGCACTGACCACCATGGAGCAGCTCCTGCATTGAGCATCTGCCCCCTCGTGGTCAGTGCACATCATAGCGACCAGTCATTCTGGTCATTCTGCCATAATGGTCGCTTAAGCTTTTATTATGTAGATTACTAGTAAGTCCTAGGTAAGTAACATATTTTTCAATGCATTGATGTTTTATGAAAACGTAAGGGGAATCTCAAACAAAGAACCAAAAAAGAACGTTAGGCTGAATGGAAATGAACTATAAACAATCCAAAGGCCATGTTGCTTAAGAATATAAATGTTTGTATGTCACCGACATCAGGAAACAGCTTTTAGGCCCCTTACTTAAGAGGAGAACTGAACTTGAGACTGCTGCACTGAGGCAGGAACCTAAATGAATTAAGGAAGTTTCAGGAGACTGAGCCTTGGGGCTACTAGCAGGAGAAGTAAGATGAACCTGATGCCCACAGGGAAATGAAGTTCAAAATGGACGAACGCAGTCTCTGGCAGAGCCAGGACTAGGGTGAGGCAAGAGAGGTGAGGAACATGTTGAGTTGATGGAAATGATCTAAAACTGGATGGTGGCAATCATTGCACAACAGGATACATTTCCTAAAAATCACCAAACTGCACACTCACACTGGGTGAATTTTATAGCATGTAAATCATAACTTAATAAAGCTGTTTTTAAAAATGAATAATCATTCATCTGCTGATGGACACTTGGACTACTTCCAAATCGTGGCTATTGTTGAGAACGCTGCAATGAACATAGGGGTGCATATATCCTTTCTAATTAGTATTTCAGGTTTCTTCAGATAAATTCCCAGAAGTGGAATTGCTGGGTTATAAGGCATTTCCATTTTTAATTTTTTGAGGTAACTCCATACTGCTTACTATAGCTATGGTACATTCACATAACAGAATACTACTCGGCTGTAAAAAGGCAGAAATTTTTACCCTTTGCAATTGCATGGATGGACCTGAGGAGCATTATGCTAAATGAAATAAGCCTGTCAGAGAAAGACAAATACCATATGATTTCACTCATATATAGAATCTAATGAACAAACTGAATTAAGATAGACTCATAGACAGAGAACAGCTCTGGTGGCAGGGGCAGGGGGAGGGTGGTGAACGGATTGAGCAAAAAAGAAAAAGAGAGAAAGAACTTATGGACATGGACAACAGGGTGTTGACTGCAGGTGGGGGGAGTGGGTGGGTACAAGTGCAAGGGTACATGGGGGATAAATGGTGATGGGAAAAAATAATAAAATAAAATAAAGGGGGGAAATTAAATAAAATGAATAATAAACAATGATCAAACAACTTAAAAAATAAAATAGAAATTATAGAATAAAATGTAATAGTTTTACTTGTTCCTTTTTATCAAGTTTTCATGGCAGTTTGCTTTCCTAGGAAAACCATGAGATTTCTAGTGAACAGGAGTTTATCTTCCTTTAACCTACTCATTTTTTAAAATATATTTTATTGATGTTTTACAGAGAGGAAGGGAGAGGGGATAGAGAGTTAGAAACATCGATGAGAGAGAAACATCGATCAGCTGCCTCCTGCACACCTCCCACTGGGGATGTGCCCGCAATCAAGGTACATGCCCTTGACCGGAATCGAACCCGGGACCCCTCAGTCCACAGGCAGACACTCCATCCGCTGTGCCAAACCGGCCAGGGCTAACCTACTCATTTGCAGGACAACAAGGACATGTGGATTCTGAGGATCGGTAAGATATAACTCTAACATAAGTTTACAACAAGTTTTGTTGGCTAAAACGAATTCTGACATTCTGGGAACTTTGAGGAGCATTAATAAAACTAAACTAATCTATGCAAACAAGGTCATTTATATCAAAACACTATAAGCATGAGCCTGTAGTGTCCTACCGTAAGGGACTGGACCAAAAACACAATTAGGTTCAAATCCTGACTATAACTTATTTAACTGCTCTGCACCTTAGACTCTTCCTCTACACTAGTAAAAGGAAGACAATAACACCTCCTTAAACACTGTGTCAACCCAAGACACAAGAACCATAAATCTTGTTCTTACATAATTCTCAATGTAAACTGCCATCATCTTCAGTAAATATTTATTAAAGTACTACATTTCATTTCTTTATTAGGACTAGTTGAAATTTTAATAGCCTCCTTCTATAGTTGAATTCAAGCAGTAATACTATTTCAACAGCCCACTGGGAAGGTCCTTGAGAAGACAAAAGATCACTTTTATCATCAGTATAATTTTATTTTTTAATTCTCACCTGGGGATATCTAATTGATTTCAGAGAGAGAGAGGAAAAAAAACATCTATGTGAGCGAGAAATATCGACTGGTTGCTTCCTAATCACCTGGGAATATCTAATTGATTTCAGAGAGAGAGAAAAAAAAATCTATGTGAGCGAGAAATATCGACTGGTTGCTTCCTATATGCACCCCGACTGGGATCAAACCCAAAACCTAGGTATGTGCCCTGACCTGAATTGAACACATAACATTTTTGATGTAAGGATTGAACTCCAACCGACTGAGCCACCCATCCAACTCAGTATGATACTTTACAATCTCAAAAAGTTTTTATAAAACATGCATTTTGCCTAATCATGAGAGTTTTTATAAAATTCAGTAGAGTCCTCCTAAACTCCGCATCTGTCATCTCTTTCAGCAGAAATCATGAGAAAGTCTCTGAGACCCATCTGATCATAGCAAGTATGCACCTCACCCACCATCACCCACCATCAGTAAGGACCCAACAAATGTCTCAGAACTTAACAGTTCCTCCACCCTCCCCTCCTCATTCTCCAACACAGCTTCACAAACTGCCCTGCCTCCTCTGAGAGGAGCACTGAGTTTTTCATGTCCTTTACCAGCTGTACTTATCCCTGCATGCTCATCCCTCCATGGCCTGTCCCAAGCCTTTTTCCGTAGCCTCACAGGGCCAAGGCAGGCACCCTCACACACTGTCATCTGCGCTAAGATCCCAGCATGCCCATCAGTGCCTACAGAGTAATCAGCAACTGCACAGAGACAACAAAAGGACAGGAGCCATTCCATTGGGACATCAGTGGAGGCCTCCTCTACCCTACTGGCCCTGGGCTGTGATTGCAGCAGCCATCCCTAGTGGCAGGGACCAAAACAGGCAAAGACACTAGTGACAAGAAGCAGCAGAGAGAGAACTGCTTACCCACCACTCCTCACCTAACCATCACAGACTCCCCATCCTTCCCTGAAAACTCAGATGAACACAAGCACCTGAAATCACAGTGAGAATGAACGAGGGAGGGAAAAACTCTTTAGAAGGGAAAGAAATTTGGAGAGCAAACTTTGAGTAGTACCTGAGATTGTAGTACTTACACTGACTGCCAAAAAGAGCCTGAGTTTTAAATTGGAAAAGATGAGAATAAGTTGAAGATTTAAGTTTTTTTGCTGCTGAGCCAAAACAAAAACAACAACAAAAGAGGATTAGAATCAAGGAGAACACATGCAGTTATGAAATATTTTCATTTTTTGCATGGATCTGATTTGTAGCTGTTCATACCTATTACAAATATTTGCTCACATGAGAAATGGTAAAGAAAATGTTTAATGAGAAAAGTAGTTTTAAAACCGTATGCAAAGATGATTCAATTTTTTAAATATATATTTAGGAAAGAAAAGATTTGGTTATATACTATATTGTTAAGAGTGGCACTTTCTGCCCGGCTGGTGTTTCTATGAACCAGGAGGTCACAGTTCGATTCCTGATCAGGGCACATGCCTGGGTTGTGGGCTCAATCCCTAGTAAGGACTGTGCAAAAGGCAGCTGATCAATGATTCTCTCACATCACTGTTGTTTCTATCTCTCTCTCCCTCTCCTTTCCTCTCTGAAATCAATAAAAATATATTTTTTTAAAAAGAAAAAATAATAAAGTGAGAAAAAAAATTTTTAAAGTGGCACTTTCTTTCAGTGGTACATTACAGGTGAGTATCTCCTTTTATTTTTTTCAGTTGTACTTTCTAGTGTTATTAATAAGGGTTTGTTTATTTTAAGAAAGGGAGAAATTTTGTCTTAAAAAGGAAGAATGGCCAACATTGTTGAAAGCCTCAAAAACAGTGATTTCAATAAGGATTAGAACTGTCAAAAATAAAAGGCAATTGAATCTAACTGATGGGATGCTCATCACTGACCCATAGGAGACTTATATTTTTAAATTCTAATATCACTAGTATTAAAGATAGTCTTAGAACTATATAGTTATAGTTCTTATATGCACAGAAGATATATGACTCATTCATTTCCACACTATACCTTCCATGCATGAAGGAGCAGAATCCTAGATGTTTGTCCTCCTTCTGTTGGAAGCTACTAACTGATAGGAAACAATTTCATCACAACACTGCACATTGTGTGGCCACACAACTTATGCAAGAGAAATTACACCCAGCTTCTTCCTGTGATGCTGCCCTGCCTCCGCACAGACCTTCTAAGTCAAATGCCAAATTAGGGGCTACTTTCGGGCTTCTATCTCACCATTCATTAGTTTGCTTCTATTTTTTATTTCTGTGGGACTGTCACTATATATGACAGGATACTGATGATATAGTTACTTCTGAATATTTTTAGATATATTCCAGATTGTAGAATAAAGTTTTATAGAGATGTTTACAACACAGCAGATGGTTGATATCCAAATTAGTTACACCTGCTATATTTAAATAACAGGAGAATAAACGTAATATATAATAAGATAATTTATATATATAGATGAATACAGTATATCAAATTATGATAAAGGAATATAAACCTTGCGATGATTTACTGGGTCACTGGATTTTATTATTATACCCAGTTTCAATTCCTATTTCTAACCTAAAAAGAATGATTTCAGAGTCATTGAGAAAAAAGACCTTAATATGCAGCGTCCTAATGCATAATGCAATGGCAGAGAAACAGTGGGTGTTCAATAAATGTTAGTGGATGCTGACAGTAGAACCAAATTTAAATAATAAAGTTTTATAAATCTGAATATATATACATTTCTTAATAAATACTAAGGATGTGACTGGTCCAAAGGAAAAAACAGACCAGTCCTCGCAAGCTTCCCATTAAATATTTAGAGAATTTTCTGACTCAGGGACACCTGCTAAGCCAAGATAAGAATAACGCACTCCGGCTGTTCAAAATTGTTTGACCCTATGAAACATTAAAGCCATTTATTCTCAAAGGGTTCTCTTATAAAGAGTAAAGTAACCTCGTTCTTCTTGCAGAGTAACCAAAAGGGAAATCTTACATCAGCTGCTAAACTTCACAGTCTAGTTAGTCTGAAAGGGCAAAATGCAACAGCCTATAGAACATCTACTGTCTTTCTAGCGTGTAGGATAAATGGTTCCATCTCACATGTAATAATAGGGCATCTGAACAGCACAAATTAAAAGGTGCCTAAAGTTTCTTTTGTCCAGAAACTCCTTTCCCCAGCTTACCATAAGCCAACTCAAAAAAAAAAAATCCCTGAGTTGGAAGGGACCTCAAAAGTATCCTACCCAACCACTTCATCTTATAAATGAGGAGAAAATAAAATGACCCTTCTTAAGTCACTTGGACACAACTGCATGGGGACGAACACTCAGACCTCCTAATCTCCAGGAAACTGCTCTTCACTGCCTCCCTTTCCTTCAGGTATGACATTCCCACCCTATGATTACTATTGGATAAACAACACCTGCCGTAGAATCATCTCAGAAGCACATCACATTAACATAAATGTATTTATGTCATTAGCTGCTGCTACTGTGCATCCAAAGACCCCTGCTTTCTTATCTCTACTCATATACTGGGCCTCATATCTACAAAACCACTCCCCTTCCTCACTTCCGACAGAAATCCTGCCCAAGCTTTAGCACTCAAGTGACATAGCAACATTTCCTCACTACTTCCTACCAGAATACATTCTCCCATCTCTGGATTCCTTTAGTAACATTCATTTTCCCACCCAACCACATAATTTTTTTATTATTTGACTCTTTTATATTTCCAGATCTTGTCTCCCAATTAATTTTGCATTCCTGGATGGCTGGCCCATGCACCTGATTTTATTAGTATCCTCCGTAGAATCTCAAATATACTTTTGAAATAAATTGATATATTTAATACTCTGTCTCTTTCCAAGCAGAATTTAAAGCAATAAAAAATACCTGTTGACTTTAACAAAAGGTGAAAATTCAGGAGCCTGCATTTCTGAGAGAACAAGAGAGAGTGGCTGACAAGGACTACATGACAAGGTGGACCATGAAGGCCCTAGGCCTTCACCTACCACACAGCTGAGAGGCCTGCTGGCACATCCAGACAAGCTTCCCCTGAAATCCCTTCATGTTTTATTTCACACTAAGTGACACCATAAAATCTCCCAAATGTGACATTTCAGACATCAGTTGTTCCACGGTATTAAAAGCGGACTCTTCGCACTCATTCCTCGGATTTTGATACACAAGGTGATGGAGGGCCTAAGGGCTTAATCTCCTCATTTGAATCTTAGAAAAAAACAAGTCACCCTGGTCTGCGTTTTGGGGCAGAAAACACAGAATATATTAATTTATTCATATTATATCCACACCTCCTTTAA
This sequence comes from Myotis brandtii, assembly GCF_000412655.1. Taxonomy (NCBI): domain Eukaryota; kingdom Metazoa; phylum Chordata; class Mammalia; order Chiroptera; family Vespertilionidae; genus Myotis; species Myotis brandtii. The sequence goes on from NW_005369942.1 coordinate 6,552,038, forward strand.
CAGTTTGTAAATGTCAGCAATTGTAAGTGTAACCCCATTTCCCTAGGTCCCATCAACCCAAAGACACAATTAGGTACCAATGACAATAACGGAATAGCCACTGCTTGACCTTCTGCCCTTTTCAAAGTTGCCAAGATAAATATTCCTGATCATAATGCTATATTAATCCAGGCCAACTTACTCTACCTGGAAGCAAGCCATAGTATGATGTCTTACCCCTCCCCCCCCAAAAAAGGCTAACAACTGAAAAACAATTAAAGGAATTTAGATATTTATTGCAGCCTCTTAGGAACATTCCCAAGATATGGAAAAACGTATAATCTTTTTTCTCCATCTCTCCTGCAACTTTCATAAACACAAAAGCTTCCCCATTGTCTCTCTCATGGCCCCTTCCAATCCAGCTCACCCCTCTTCCCTCCTCTGCCCTACCTAGAAAGGCTCTTTATTGTATAGATCGACTTCAGCTCACAGGTACCCATCTCACCAATTATGGTCTCCAGTTCTGTTCAACTAAGCAAGGCCAGAGAAAGACCCAGTTCTATATAATCTTCCTGACAGGTAATCAACACCAGTCACTCTCTCCTGCCTTGTCTGGACACTGACAAGAGGATCTATGGACCCAAGTACTAATCCTACACTAAGCTGATGATGCTCTTGCTACTGAACAATGAAGGGACCCACGCTGCTTCTCTGTTCCATGCTTCCACAGTTTCCTCACTTCACCAATGTAATAAGGCTATAAAGTCGAGCCCCTTTTCCTCCCAGGGCCCTATAAAAAATCTTTGTAATGCACTTCACTCACATCAGGGCCTTCTCTCCAAAGAGCACTGGTGTAAGAGTAGGGAGGATTCAGAGCAGCCCACAATTTTCTGTTCTCATATTGACCCTTCAACTTAGACCAATCCTTTTCTATAAGGCTTTTAAACAAAGCCCCAGAAATATATATGGAAGGGCTTTAAAATTATGCTAAGTGAAATAAGCCAGTCAGAGAAGGACAAATATCACATGATCTCACTCATATGTGTAATCTAAATAAAATAAACTGATGAACAAAATAGATCCAGAGACAGAGAAACATGGACCAGACTGATGAATCTCTAAGGTAAGTCAGGCGTGGATGGGTGCATGGGAAGAGATTAACCAAAGTATTTATATGCATATATGCATAACCCAAGGATACAGACAATAATAGTGTGGTGAAGGCCTGGCGTGGGGGGAGGGAGCAGGCTAGAAGGGGTCAATGGGAAAAAAGGGGTATGTCTGTATTACTCTCAACCAGGGGTCCTCAAACTATGGCCCGCGGGCCACATGCAAATACAAATATTGTATTTGTTCCCGTTTTGTTTTTTTACTTCAAAATAAGATATGTGCAGTGTGCATAGGAATTTGTTCATAGTTTTTTTTTAAACTATAGTCCGGCCCTCCAACGGTCTGAGGGACAGTGAACTGGCCCCCTGTTTAAAAAGTTTGAGGACCCCTGCTCTCAACAATAAAGATAAATTTTTGTAAATGTAATATAGATAGTCTTTGACCCACTAATTACACATAAAACTACAATTTGCACAAAGACATTCATAACAACCTTATTGTTTATTTTTTTAATGTAGAAACAACCAAAATGCCAAAAGGAAAAGGATCCACATGGCAAATGCACACAATGAAATATTACATAGCTATTTTCAAAGAGATGGATCAAATGACTCGTTGAGGAAATGCCCTTCTCCCAAGCAAGTTGGAGTTACAGATATAAAAGAAAAATTCTTTTTATTAAGTTAAGCTATATTTGATTAGTTAAAAATATATTGTTAAGAGATTTGTAAAAATTAGGGTACATACTAGCATATTAAACATATAATTAATTTTAAATATAAGTGAAATATAAATAAAATTTAAAATATAAAAGAAAATAGTGATTAAAGTACCCTTTTTAAAAATAAATGAGATAGATACACAAAATCTAGGCAACTTTTTTCAAGGAATTTTACTGTCAAGAAGGCATAAAAATAGAGTGATAGCAGAAAGGGAAAATAAGTCAAGAATGGATTTTTCTTTTAAAGATAAAAACGATTATACCACATTTATAAGCTGATGGGAAAGATACAGTAGAAAATAAAAATACTGATTAAGCAGATGGGACATTGCAGTCCCAGAGAATGCCAGGAAATAAGAGGGAATGGAGGAGCCAGTGCCCAAAGGAAGGAGCCTGGCTACAGGGAGAAGCAGGGAGCATTTGTTCATCTACGGAAACTAGAGAAGCAGCAGAAAGGAGCAAAGATGGAGGCAGGTTTGGTGATGGTGCTTCTGTCAGCTGAAAATAAGGAAGGATAAAAAGTAATAGAAGTTTTAAAAGAGTGAGAGAAGTGTGTCATCACCTCAGAGAGAAGGAAAATAAATTTACTAGAGAAATGTAGTAAGATTGCCCTGCAGGGCTGAGTACTCACCAGAGACCTGTGGTCATGGGAGTATGGAACAGAGTGCAGAATCTCTGGAGAAAGTTGAAGAAGGGTAGGTGGGTGGGAGGTGATCAACTAAAGAGCTTGTATGCATATAATGCATACCCATAGACACAAACAATAGGATGGTGAAGGCCTGGGGCGAGGGGGTGGGGTGAGCTGAAGGGGCTCAATGTGGGGGAGGGGGGAAAAGGAGACATATGTAATACTTTTAACAATAAAGATTTTTTTAAATAAATAAATTTACAAAGTTAGGCCTCCAAAAGAGAGAGAGACAGAGGGACAGAGACCAGTTGGGTATTTCCCTCAGCCACATTCTGCTAATTGATTGCAGTCAAAAATGAAGCCGAATTATATTTAATAGGGTAAGAGCTTTGTCAGGTAAGAGAAAAGCAAATGAGTTTTGGTGTATGCAAGAGAGTGATTAAAGGCTATTGACTTTGAAGCTAGATAAGGAGAGAAGTGGGGACATGGGTGAGGGTGGGAAGGGAGAACTGAGAAAAGTGGTGTGGAAGTGGGGGAGGGCCTATGGATTGAAGGTCCTGACAGAGTGAAGGACAAATGAAGTTGGAATACCAGGGAACATGAGCTAAAAGATAGGATGTGATGGTTTCACACAGAATGCTTGAAATTGATATTTTAATGGTGAGACCACTACTGCCATAGACAGGGCTTAGGGTATAACCCTGAAAGTGGGTATGAGGAGGTCAAGATCAGAGGAAGTGAGGAAGCCAGGGTACTTACTGGCCACAGTGCGGGTGATTGTCTAAGCTGTTATTATCAAAATCATAAAAGAAGTTGTTGCTTTGCAAACTCCTTGGAAACTTCCCAAATATAAGTTGAAACCAGCCCCAATAAGTGGAGGGCAGGGAGAGACTGAAGAAAAAGGCAGACCACTCTAGATTGGTAGGTGGCAGGTTCCATGAGCAAGGGAACTGATTTATGTGGCTTGTCTTGAGCAGACACAAGACAAGTAGCTTTCCACACTTGCCCGCCAGAATACTGAAAGTTTATCTAGAGACCTTAACAGGGTTCAGTCACTTAACCCAGACTCATCACCACCCTCCCATCTCAAGGCTGTGTGCGTGGGCAGCTTCTAGCGCAGGGCAGGCAAGCGGAGTGTACATTCCAAGCATCCAGGAGGGAGTGGGGAGCCTCCAACTGCCCAGGTCCAGCGCTCAGGTCTAACCTGAGATCACATCTTTTTGATGCCCTTCCCTAATAGGAGTCGTAGTAGAGATGAGTATTTTAGCCAGGAGCTGTCTTCAATCAATGATTAATTTGTCGTGTTGCAGGGAGTAATTGGTTTACATGATAAACTCTACTATGTTAAACTATTAGTTTGTTGAAAATAGCAAGTTTTTTTTTATTTTTTCCTCTTTAGTATATAGAGGAATGTCTAGAACATAATAGCCATTTAATAAATGTTTGGTAATGCACCCGCCATAGCTTAATTCTCTCCTTGGCCCAAGACCAAATCAGCAGGACAGACTTGAAAAGAAGAAAACTAAGTCACATAGCAGAGATAAACAAAGACTCATGGATGATTGAAAACGGCTTTAAAAATTGGTGTTGCTTTCAACAAAATCTATTTAAGTATTTAACTAACTTGTAGAGGAGAGAACATTGCAGTCATCATGGTCCTCCTCTACCCTCCACTGAGGACAAGGTCAGCTTCTTCTATTGCAATTCAACCCTGGTCCCAAATTTTCATGTCACACACACACACACACACACAAATTAAAGTCCCTCCGTTAGCCAACTCTCTTTCCTTAAAGAATAATTTAGCTTCATTATTCAAATATGCCTTTTGCAATCTCACCTCCCTCTCCAAGTAACTTATAAATGTACCCCTTCCGACTCAATAGAGCACATGTCCTTATATGACCAGTGATGTTTCAAAACCTCTCAGGGATCAGCAGTCAGTATCCACCCTGACTAAATCTGCTCTCTTCCCTTATCTGGGACCAGGAGAACCATAGCAAGATGGAGAGGAAAGTCATGGAACAGCTGCATTAGGGGTCAATCTGTAAGGGTGCTAAAGTAACACTGAAATAAGTTGTCATATTTTAAATTCGCCCTAAGTTGAAAGCTTATAATGCCCTCAAGTAAACACCCCTATCTACTAAAGACCTAGCTCTCCTGAGTATATTTTTAATGAACATTTGCTGTTGTAGGCAGATAAAAGTCAGTTGCAATCGGCTGAAATTCCAACATTTGACTGATGCAAGTTCATTGAAGTGAAATTTCTTTTATTTCCTAAAAATTTTCAATTCTTTGCCTCTTAGTAAGTTTGTTGCCTTGGCATATAGAAAAATAAATCCAAAGAGAAAACAGCAACCATATTAATAATAATTATATCTAACTTGAGGTTAAATGATTTGACTTACATCACTCAGCTAGTAAGGGGCAGCGCTGGTGCTTAAAGCCAGGCAACCTGGTTCAGAACCTGCATTCTTAACTATTTCACTATTTTTGTCTCTTTTTTTTTCCTTCAAAATAGTAACCCTGGTTTGACCAGCAAAAGGAAATTACTGAGTAAATATTTCTTTGCACAGTTTATTCCAATAGACATTCATTTCTCTCCCCCTCCGCTACATAAATACTAAACAACTATTTAAAGAACATTGGTTTTAAACTGTGCCAAATTATTAGCTGTGCTGAGGCATTCACATAATCTCCACTCGTCCGGGGTGAGAGACTGCATTGTTGTTCTCAAGTCTATTCCTTTCCTTGCCTGCACCCTTTGCCATGTGACTTGGCAATTCCTCCTGCAAGATGGGGAGTTTAAGTCTCGGTCTTGACTTGGGGCTGGGCCATATGACTTTCTTTAGCCAATAGGAGATTAACAAGCAGAGGCTGGAGGCGTGCTTATGCATCTAGGTTTGTCCTCTTTTGCTCTGCCACAGGCATGAGAAAAACATGCCCTGAGTAGCCCAGAGATCCCAGAAGAATGAGAAACATGTGAAGCAGATCTGAACCTCAACTGAAATTTGTTGCCAAGTCCAGTCTCCATCAGCTGAGCCCCAGCCAAATCTCAGATGTAGGAACAAGGGGAAAAAATTGTTTATTGTTGCCTGTCACTGAGTTTCAGAGTGGTTTTTAATCAGTATCAATTTGGCCAAAGGTGACTGATACATTCTGTTTAAGACCCATGAAGCCTTAATCTTTCCACTGTTGGACTCTGGCCCAGGACAGCCTAACCACAGACACTCTAAATAGAAAATTCTTTTAACTGTCCTTTGAGAGTAAAAATAGCTCTGTCTTCTAGAATTTATACAAAATTCTATATCGTTATTGTAAACAACCAGAAAAGAAAATACAAAGAGTAAATATAGAAGGCAGTTTAGGGTTTTTTTGTGATGTTTTCTTTATTTTTAAATTTGTGGTATACTTTACTTATTATTAGCACAAGGAAGGAAGGGAAAAAAAGAGAGACAGCCCTTCTAGAAATAAAATTTTTCTCCTTATTTAAGGAATAATAGTTTAAGTAAAAATATGCAAAAACCACATAAAGGACCAGGAAGCAGGAAACCAAATCATTGAACCAGCAGAAGAAAGAAGGGAGGAGAGTAAGCCATGCAGGACTTTAAGGGCTCCCAGGAAGGCAGACTTGAGCCAGAGGAGTTTCTATTCTCAGGTGGGGGCATGAGTAAGAGTTCTTAACTCTAGCGTATCTCAGAAAAGTCTGTAGCTGGCATCATCCCAAAGTAGAATTTGAAAACATTTGCTCATAGCAATGGTTTTCTACATTGTGATTAAGTTTTACAGTGTTAGCATTACATTCAGTCATTCATTTCACAAATTTTATTTAGTACCTACTATATACCAGGCAGGTACTAGGGTAAAGTATAAGGATAAAAATTTGAAGGCTACTAAAGGAAACTAAGCAACAACAGTACAGCATTGTTTTGGAGGGAAACAATGTCATTTCAAACACCTAGCTTACAACTGTCCTTTGAGAATACAATCTATGTACATAAAAGCCTAAGCGACAGAATGACTGAACGACCGAACAACCTGTCGACCGGTCGCTATGACGTGCACTGACCACCAGGGGGCAGACCCTCAATGCAGGAGCTGCCCCCTGGTGGTCAGTGCACTCTCACAGTGGGAGCACCATTCAGCAAGCTTACCAAGTGGTAGCGGTGGCAGGCGCAGTGGAGCCAGATGAGCGGGAGCTGCGCACCCAGTCTGGGCTCAGGCTCCTCCCTAGCTGCCTGCCACTTTGCCTACTATTACATCCCTCAGGGGATGTCCGACTGCCAGTTTCGGCCCGATCCCCACAGGCCTGGCCGAAACCGGCAGTCTGACATCCCCCAAGGGGTCCCGGATTGCAAGAGGGCACAGGCCAAGCTGAGGGACCCCACCAGTGCATGAATCCATGCACCTGGCTTCTAGTGTCTATAAATTAGGAACTGTGTTATTCTATACTTTTGTTCACGAAGTACATTAGAGAGGTTCAAGAAACTTGAGGGTTAAAAGTAGATGTGTTGGCTCATTTTTAAAAGGAAACTGCAGTGATATGACTACATGGAGAGGGTACGTCAAAACTGTATATATCTGATTGATAAGCCAGTCTGGAATGGCTTCATTCCAACAAATACAGCCAGTAGCTTTAATAGGTGCTTAGCTGAAAAGAAGATACGTTACTGGCTGCTGTTTTAGACACCTGATGACAATTCAGGAGAATGTATTTAAACTACAGTTACAGTACCATCTTCAATTAAACATTGTCTATATTAAGAACACTTTTCAGGAAAATCTCAAGTACATTTTAGATTTAAATTTACACCATGGAAGTTTGGAAAGCTAGGCTAAGAAGCCATATATAGAAAATCAGAAAAGATTTCCAAATGCTCAATAGGTTGTTGGACTGGGAGGATTTTACTGGGATAAAGTGAGAGACTTAACTGACATTGCCTATAAAACCTATTCAAGGATAGCACCTTACTAGATCAAAGTGTAAAATTAATCAACTCCACACAACAGGATCTATTTCAGTTCGCACACCAGTTTATGTGAAAATGAGAGAGGACAGCAGAGTAAGGCATAAAAGAGTAAAAGCAGTAACAGTATTCATAACCACTGAGTAATAGGTAATTAAACATAAGATGGTGCATCTCAGTTTTAAAATTGATGATGTTGAGGATGTCATAAAGAAGCGATCTGAGAGACAATATATATAGTTTTGAGAGAAAAATTAATTATGGCATTTTCAGAATGTAAAAGCAAAGAGGAACAGAAGTGGAGCATTTAATGAATAATCCTTATACTTAGAACCAAGACTTTAAGAATCGGAAATGATATAAAGTTTGAAAGATTGATTACATTCCTTAAAAATATTATTGAAATCAATATACCTTTAATTATCCATATCTATTACTGCATGTATAAATGTCTTCATAGAGACACTAATACAAAGATAGATGATTCCAACCTCTTACTTATGTCAGTTCAGATATATCTTACTTAAACTGTAAGTGCTATATCCTTGATGGATATACAGAGCACCTATGCAAATAGACAAGCAAAAGAAACCTTTCCATTTTTCATAACATCTCATGGTTAACTACCAAAGAGGCCTGTCTAAATCACAGATGTCATTGTTCTCCTTCTGGTGACTTTGCCATATTAGTGTTAAACTATAATTGCTGAACAGAAAAAAAAACACGCCTTTATAAATAACTTTTTTGAACAAAATAAACTTCTGATTAAAAATTGGCTTTCTTATTATCTTGATTTGAGATATATGTAAAAAGGTTGATATGAACCTAGACAACATTTCAAGTATCAAATAAGAACTCACTGGCACTTGGGTTACTTTTTATCTTTTCATTCGCATCAGGCACTTCCCAATGTGTAGAGGATATTATCTCCCAACTCAAAGAAGGCTGGATTCTCTACTTATAAGTGGGTATGTCTTGCCATGTGGGCCAGCATAGGTATGATGAACATATGAGAAACAATTTACTTAAATCAAGAAAAGACTGTGGCTAACACTTTTGTCTCCATGCAAAAGAGGCTGTTTATAATTATGAAGAGGTTAAATTTATGAATCTATGCATAAAGTGAGTTTATTAATTTATGCAGAAGAAATAAATGGATAAAGGCTGATTTAGAATATTAAATAAAACAAACAAGTGCACAGAAATCATGATTTAAGTCAGCTATTATTCAACATCTATTATTTATGCATTCAGTCTACAAATATTGAGAGAGAACTCAATATGTGCCCAAGACTGCTGGAGTATGAAAAGCAGCTAATTTTAAAACTGTTTCTTAAGTTCACAATAAGCATTCCAAGAGTTTGTGATTGCAGATGACTTCAAGTTGTCTATATTCTAATTTCCACTCTTTTAATAAGCGATCATGTGACCTGAGGCAAATAAATAAATGTACCAGACTGATGAAAAATGGTGCTTTAGAGCATGTGATCACAAAGGTCTCTCTTAGACCTAAAACCTGGGTATCAATGAATAACAGGTTGAAAAAATAAAAAATCAAGTTACAAGTATAATTATAGTGCTAAAACTAATTTTAATATATAAAATATGAGACATAAGTTTGAGAATACTTAGCAGAAAACACGATAAGTGGTAGAAAATCATGTCCAGCATGCGCCACATCTGATGACTGTAGCCTTTACATATGAAATAAAATAGCCTTTCTAGATAAAGGAGAGCACATGCGTGATTCTGTTAGAAGCACATGTAAGACTCTGAACCAGAGACTCACAGAAATAGAACCCCAGGGAAAATACAGAGGACAGCTCTCCCCTCCATGATTACAGCCACAGCATCATGTCCTTCAAAGCCCAGGAAAGAGAGGCAGACTGAGTGTGTGGCTGTGTGTGTGTGTGTGTGTGTGTGTGTGTGTGTGTGTGTGTTTTCTTTTCTCCATGAAGTGGCTTCCATTTCAGCATTCCCTTAGAATTCAGTTGAGACTCTGGACTGAAATCCCTTTTGAGAGCTCCAACCTGTGTAGATATTGTAGATTTCTGAGGCAAAGTCACCTTCCATGTCAAGTGCAAATAATCCTCTGGCTTCCAATTAAAGCCCAGTTCCATAGTGCTGCACCAATCATGTGACCGCTTTGATCTCCTCTTTATGATAAAGATTTAGTAAAATACTCTGTCAAACAGTTCACTGACTCTTATTTTGACTTCATCAAAATAGCCTTTATTTTTCAAAAACTATCTCCACTTTGTGTCACTCTGAGATATAACAATATACCCGTCAAGACCAAAATATGCCATGAAATGAAGCATCTTAAGTGAAATCCTTTGAAAGCCTTGAGTTGCCTGTGCAACTCAAGGAGAAGCTGCAGGAATAGTGACATTAATTATTGAACTGAAGGGAGAGGAAGGCATTCTTCATGGTGTTCAAAAGCACTCTGGGAGCAGAGCCTCTGTCCAGGATCCCTTTTGAGCACCTGCGCCTGCACTCTTCCTGCCCTTGAAGCACCTGAAGCCAACAAAGTCCTTTTCTTATCAGACTTGACTTGAAAGAGAATTGACAAATCCACATGCTGCCTAACTTTATTTACCTGGGCAACGATTAAGTCAGTAACTTATTCGCATATAAACTTCTTTTGTGTTTCAGGTGCCAAATGTAGAGAAATCCCAACTCTTTCTCAAATACAGTACTGAAAACCTCTTTGTGGCCTTCCCAGCAACTAGGCACTTCTGTATAGTTGTCCCTTGCTTTGTGTGGGAGGCTCTGAACACACTGATGAAGAAGGTATTGCTGCCATATTCTCTGTGACAGAAATCTAGCTACAGAATACATTTTAAATCCCTCTGTTTTAAGGACAACGAAGGCTTAAGTTTTCAGATTTAAAAATGACAAAATTCTGTTAAGTGACAGTAAATCAATATGCACACCAAGGCAAGACATGAGGGTTAAGTTTAAGAGAAGTGATTTGGATTCGATATTATAAAGAATTTAGTGACATAACAGTTATGAAAATTGGGAGAATTTACCAACAAAGTAATTGGGTGTGTTTTGTTTTAAATAACTTCCAAAATGGACTAGGATCTTTCAAGGCCTCCTCCAATGTTGTGATTTTGATTTTCCTTTAATGTTTTCATCTCCATTTAGATTCTATTATATTACAAATTAAACTATCCTAAATTTCTTACCCCCTGGTCCAAATTAATTTTGTTTCTGAACCACCATGGACAATAGTTCCTGAATAACATGAGATCCCCTACATGTACACACAGTACTTGTCAATAATTATGAAGTTGTAGTCAGACTACTACTTGATGAATTGTGAAGTTGGTCTCCATCTCCCCCATAGATCCATGCTTTGCTTTTTTTTCCTCCTTCAATGGCACCCCTTAAAATTTTTTCTAATGCTAAAAATATTCATGTTTACTTTTTCTTCATCTTGCTTTCACAATTAATGTAAATTATTAATGGCTCCTTAAGATAGCATTGCCCAAAATATGTTGAAGAGAACATTAGATCTTTGGGATATTAATGGAACTTACTGGAGCAACTCAGTAGGACTACAACTATTAAGACAGGTACTTTGGTTGTGGATCCAGGAGCCTAACTCAAGGTCCTAAATTCAGTCTCCAAGCATGTGTTAAGTTGACCTATAAGACTGAAGTCATAGAAAAAAAAGTAATATTTGGATTCAAAATACAACTATTCTCAATAACATGTGGTCTAAAATAAACAGACTGGCCAGATTTTAATTTTAGATATGTTGTTTCCATTTAGCTTTAAACTTCCTTAGTGCTAGCTTTTATATTAAAAATTACTTTTATTCAATATAATTTAATGAATTTAAGTATTATTTGTTTAATGATTTTACTATGTGCCAAACATTATGTAAGAAAATATATCTTTGATAATCCTATATAATAAAAGGCCAATATGCAGATCGACATAACAGCAGAACGACCAGTTGCTATGACGTGCACTGAGCACCAGGGGGCAGACACTCTGACCAGTAGGACTGAGCAAGATGGGCTGGACATGCCCTGGAGCCCTCCCGTGATCCTTCCCCAACTGGCCAACCTTCTGCATGCCTCCCTAGCCCCGATTGTGTACTGGTGGGGTCCCTTGGCTTGGCCTGAACCCTCCCACAATCCTGGACTCCTTGGGGGATATCGGAGAGCTGGTTTCAGCCAAATCCCACAGGCCAGGCCGAGGGACCCCACTGGTGCATGAATTCATACCCCGGGCCTCTAGTAGAATATAAAAAAAAAGGCTCAGATCATTCTACTCCTTGCCTATTCAATAGTGGGCAAAGTTCAACACTATTAGTAAATTATTGCTTCACTATTTTAATTAGCCTAAGGAAATTGATACAGTCTCTAGCTGTGTCTAATTTGTAATCTGTAAGATACTAATAACTTCCCTGTTTGCATACATGGTGCTGTGCTAAACATAAAAAAAAATGACTTGATTTTCTGAGTCTAAAGCAACACAATCTTCTGTGGTACATTTGAAACACAATCAGATCAACTGAGAAGACGCCAGCAGAATAAATTAAAAGAACACAGGTGAGACACAGAAAGTGTATGTCAAGTTGAGGACTTCAGGCAGTTATTATCATATAGATTGGTCTTAAAGTCAAGTAGAAAACTTCCCAATGAAAGATGCAATTTCTACCAGGATGATAGAATGATATGAGAGGACTAAATTATCCAAAAGATTCAGTTCTATTACTACAGTTCTATTGCTAAATCTACCAAACAGAATGTGAGGTCTTTTATGCCAGGACTGTGAAGAAGTACTTGGTAAATTAAATGTTATTAAATTTCAAGTGCATCATTTTCATCCAACTGCATCTGTAAGATATTTTAATAAGTTATGCATATGCTCGACATATAAAAACGTGTGGGTGGCATTCACACTGGAAGCACTGTTCTGGTAAACACATTTGATTTGATTTTTATAACTGAAAAAGATTCTGCTGGATCACTAATGTGTTGAACCAAAATAGCATATTTCCTCTAAAGAACTCTGTATTTTTTAAACATTAGCCTTAATCCTTAGAACATAAATGTCAGTGCAGGGAGGTCTAGGACTAGGTGTTCTAACAAGGAGAAAATTCTTAGAGGTGGGATCCAGAATCAGAGCATTAAATCTCAGAGAATCATAAAATTCTAGCAGTAATATAAAGTTTTAACACAATCAAGTCAAGAATGTCCTTTAAGAGATCAACCAAAGGACTTGTATGCATGCATATGAGCATAACCAATGGACACAGACAGTGGTGGGTGAGGGCATGTGCTGGGGGTGG
>NW_005369942.1:6564873-6609509 GCF_000412655.1 Myotis brandtii
GGGGGGGGGGGGGGAGGGGGAAAATCATGGGGGGGGGGGGGGAGAGGAGACTTATACTTTAAGCAATAAAGAATTTAAATTAAAAAAATTAATTAATTAAAAATCAGGGGGGAAAAAGAATGTCCTTTAAGTCAAAGAAATCCCAGAGTACACCTGAATTCAGCTTTGAGAGGAAAGAAACTGGGCACCCGAGAGGAGTGTAATATAAATTCTCAAACATGAGATTTTGCCCTTCTATTAAATCAAACAAGAAACATGGGTTACAACAGCCCCAATAGATGTCAGGAAGGACAAATCAGTAAGGGATATGATCTAGATCTATACACTTGTGTGTCTCTTAATTTGAACTTTTTCTTTCACACTAGAAATTTATTTTTAAAACAACCTAATCTGCATTAGCTGTGGGAATATGTGTAGCAGGTCCAATGTTCCAGCTGAGAGTTTTTTATTCACTCCCCTTTTCAGTTTGCCCAGTCTGCGGAAGAATCATATAATTTGAATGACAGTCACAGGTGAGAAGGAAGAAAATTCACTGCCTAGAAACATGGGTCAATATATTCCCTGATTGCTCAGAAGCAACTGGCTCAAAGGCATTTGTGGAGTAAACATGTCTAAAGTTGTGCTGTAATAACAGTTATATGTCCTCTTTTATTTGTAGATCAGCAGAAGAGGGAAATTCTACATGTGATTTTGTACCAAGAGCTGAAATGCAGTGATGGAAAGGGAAAAGCTTTTCTGCTATCAGAGAGCTCACAGTTAGGACATGCTGATTTCATAGTTTACATGATGATTATAAGTACTGCTGGCATTGCTTTTCTTTTTCAATGTGCTAACATGTTCATATTTTGTGATGAAGGATGTAGTCTTAGATGCTAAGACTGGAAAATCACTTGTGATCAATTAATTCATTCATGTATGCATGCATTGTTTCATTCAACAGATATGTGTGAGTAGTTACAATGTGCTGGTCAATGTGCTAGATGCTAGCAATACAGTGGTTAACAAAACAGAGTCTATGCCCTCAGGGATTCCAAGGGATGGCAACAATCATTCACATATGCAGCACGTATTTATTAAGCTCCTAATATGTGCCAGGCATTATGCTAAATATGGAGATATAGAAGTGCCCTAATGGAACTCATGTTGTTAGTAATTAAGACGATGAGATAGAGAGTAATTCAAGGGGTAAGAGAGGATACTTTAGACTGGGCAGAGTTCACGCCAAGGGATGACTTCTGAGCTAAGACAGAAGGATTAAAAGGAGTCTAGTCTGTCACACAAAGGGAAACTATGCTCCAGACACAGAGAAGGGCAAGATTAAAAGCCCTGGTGCAAGAGGGAGCTTGGGGGAAGATGTCGTGTGGCTAATGAGTGGTGAGCAAGGATGAAAGTGGCATAAAATGTGTTGTGAGAAATACACAGGAACTACATTATGTGAGGCCTTCTGGGCCTTGTTAAGGAGTTTAAATTTTATCCTAAGTAAATACAGGAGCCATTGAAAATGTGTAAAGAGAGCATTAAAGTGATTCAATATATATTTTAAGAAGGTTGCTATGCAGAGGATAAAAAGAAAGAGACAGCAGGGATGTGGCAGACCTGCTAGTGCTGGAGTCCAGACAAAGAAAGACGTCACTACCGAGAAGCAGGCACCAGCCCCGTGACTCCCTGGGAATGGAAGAGAAAGGCCAGCAACCACTAGATTCTAAAGATAACAACTGGGACAACAACACTAACCACACAATAATAAGCCATTTCTAAAGTACTTGTTGTGTACCTGCCAACGTGATTTATACCTGTTAGGTAGTAACTCTTTTAATGGTTATATGACATATTGGTATACCTATTTTACATACAATAAAACTGGGGTTTTAAAAGGTTAGCCAGCTTGCAAGCTCACATAAGCTACTAAGTGGCAGAGGTGGAATTTTAACTCAAGTTTCTGACTCTACATCAGAATGCTTAACTCTTAAAGGAACAATTACACTAGCAAGCACATTTATCACATGTAATATATTCGTCTGAAACAACAGTAGCATCTTAAATGCAATTATGTAATCATATATTATAAAACTATGATAATAGATGCTATATAATTATCATTTACTAGCATAAGCTATCTATATATGTAAAAGCCTAAGCAACTGGTTGACCAGTTGACCGGTAGCTATGACCCGCACTGACCACCAGGGGGCAGACACTCAATGCGGGAGCTGCCCCCTGGTGGTCAGTAGCATACTGACCAGCTGATCAACAGGCGCCAGAGGCGGGCTCATGGCTGGTGAGCGCAGCTGCAGCACACGAGCCTCTCCCACAGACTCCCCGCCCCTCCCCCATCCAGACCAGACTGGGATCGGACGGCATCGGGACTGACTGGATGCGAGCCTGAAGCTGCTTCTCTGGCACCATGTGAGGAGCGAGGCTGCAATGACAAGCAGTGTCTGCGCAGTCATGGGTGCACTGGTATCGCCCTAGGATGGGCACGCAGAGACCACAGCAGAGCAGCAGCAAGCCTACCAAGTGGTGGTGGCAGCCACAGTGGGCCGGGATGAGCAGGAGCAGCTTGGCACCCAGCCCAGATTTGGGCTCCTCCTGGACCACCTACCACTTCCTATATTACTTTGTGCTGTGCAGGACCAACGCGGACAGCAGGCTGGAGCCCAACGACAAGCTGGTGGGTAAGGCCGGACTGTGGCGGTGCGGAGGCCCACTGATCCCCACAGGCCAGGCTGAGGGACCCCACCAGGGCACGAATCCGTGCACTGGGCCTCTAGTATAATATAAACATGGAGTTACTATTCTGTTGTCTTTTCCCCTCTTCACAGTGTTAGAGTTCCACAAACAAGGCCCTGTCCTAGGTTCACTTACCTTCTTTTCCTTTTCTGTCTCCCTAGCTAACCTCTTTTATTTTCAGAGATTCAAAAATCATTTTTGCCAGGGACTCACAATCACTACCTCAGACTAGAATTCATAGGTCCAAATATCCACTGGGTATCTCTACTTGATATCTCATCAAACATATCAAAAATATCATGTCCAGCCCTGGCCAGTGTGCTCAGCAATGGCTCCCGGACCCAAGAGTTGCAGGTTTGCTCCCTGCCTCTAGTAGGGGCTTGTGCGGGAGGCAACCAGTCCATGTGTCTCTCTCACATTGATGTTTCTCTCTCTCTCCCCCCCTCCCCCCACATGCACATACAAACACAATCAATGGAGATGGTATCCTCAGGTGAGGATTAACAAAACAAAACAAAAAACATATCCAGCCCTATGTGGCTCAGTAGTTAGAGTATTGGGCCCACATACCAAAGGGTTGTGGGTTCGATTCTCAGTCAAAGGCACGTACTTGGATTGCAGGTTCCATCCCTGGTGGTCCAGGTATGTGCAAGAGGCATTTTCTCTCTCTCTTCTCTCTCTCTTTCTCTGAGTGTGTCTTTCCCCATCTTTCTGTCCCTTCCACTCTCTAAAAATCAATGTAGAAAATATCCTTGGGTGAGGATTAGAAAAATAATAATAAAATAATATATCCAAAAGTTAACCCAATTGAAACCTACTTGAATTCCTGTCCCCACATCTCAGTAAATGGTCCTCCCATTTACCCAGATTTTTATGCCATAAGCCTTGGAACTATCATCGATTCCTCCTTCTTCCTCATTTTCAATTCATAGTACAAGTCTTCTTCACTCTAACTGCATATTTCTGAGCCATCCATTATACTTTTCTCTATCTGCCACTACTATTAACTCCTAGTTGGATTATTATAGTAACCTCATAATCAACTTTATGTTATCTATTCTTGCCACCTCTGATCCAATCAATGTCCTTAGCAGTAAATATCTTTATAAAACATAATCACACCATTCATTTACTTTAAACCTCTCAATGTCTTCTCATAGCTAATAAAAGAGGTCCAAATTCCCTACTATCATATACAACTCCTCGTATGCCCTGGTTTTGACCTACTTCTCCAGCCCCATCTACTACCACTGTCACCCTGGCACATCAATCCTCACACAACTCCTCGGCCAAGGAAGAATTTCTACAGCATTTCATTCTGCTTGGAATGGTCTTTCTGTTTTCCCCCCTGCTAGCCCAAGCATATCATCAAGATCTTTCCAGAGTTCTTTCCCGATCCCTTGATCTAAATTTGGTCTCCCTGTTAGGTTCTTCTTATAACACTTAACATATTTTATAATTATGTATTCATGTAATTATGTATTCATTTTGTGCTTGTATAACTTTTCTCTTCCCCAATAGATTTTAGCCAGTGGTAAAGCGTAATAAAGAGTAAAGCAATTCAATTTAGATAGGACCACTAATGACTGATGTACTTCAGGAGTAAAAGGTTAGGTCACCCTAAGAGTTTAAGAACCCCAAACAGCTGAAATGCTGAGTCAATCGGTTCCAACATGCAACTCTTTAATCAGGATCAGTTATCCAGTCAGTGTAGTGACAACCTTCATTTCTTTTTAGTTGATTGGCAGTGGGATCCCAAAGTAGCTATGGAAATCTTAAATAAATTCTAGGTCAGTGGAAGGAGTGTATTTCCTGCAGAAACATTTTCCTTTGAGAACTAAGGCCTCTCAACCAATAGAGCCCACGTACATGGAGATAGGGAGATTAATTTGTCACGTGAATTATAAGAGTTAATAGTGAATGGAGGCACACTCACTTCCACACCTTGATTCCCATGTCCATGTGCTCTGGCTGTGGGGGAAACAGCCCCACACATTAGTCACTGGTTCAACGTATACAGCACATCTCCATGAGTGATAATACCAAAAGCATTATAGACAACGGATATAATAGCTCAGGGAGGATAAATTATACTGATCCTTCAATGATGGAAGAAAGCCAGTATAAACAACCTGCCACAGTGTGGCTAGCTGGTTTCATGAGGAATGATGTCATATCTGGGACTTAACACTGGTGTTGCCATACTATACACTTAGTAGCACAAGTGGCAGGATCTGCCTCAGAATGGAAAATTTCCTCTTTTTGAGCATGCATAATCTCCTTCCATGTCATATGTCCACTTTATTTATGATCCCATCCACAGTGCAGATCACCTCATCCACCTGGTTACAGAAAGCCCCTCTGCAGTGGGTGTGCTCTGCTGAGCATTCTCATGGGTCACAAATATCCTTACACTCTGTGGCCATTTCAAAGTTCCAGCCACATATCTCTCCCCATAGTCCCTTGTCACTGATTTCCTAATGGTGTGATTTCCAGGTCTTGATTATTTGGATAAACTGTTAGCTATTTCCCTTAAATCCCTGTGAATCTTTTCTTTTGTCCATATTTCTTTCCAGACCATCAGGACAAGATATACTGCTTGATATTCTGCCAACTGGGAGGATTTTTTCCCCCACTGTCCTTTTTAACCATTCCTAAGTTAGACTATGATGCTACATCATTGAATTCTGGCTGGAGCCTGTATATTATGCAAAATCATCTCTATAAAAGCCTAATTTTTCTTCTTTCTCAGTCAGATAATAATAGGATATATTTCATGAGGCATAGGTGTGGAAAGAATGAGAGACATTATTATTTGGTTGGGCATTTTTGTATCTATATTCATAGAGAATATTAATCCTTAATTTTATTTTCTTATAAAAATGTGTTTAGTTTTTTGTACTAGGTTAATATTGGTATCATAAAGTGAACTGGAAGGCATTTCCTCTCCTATTTTCTGAAAGAATTGGTGTAAGATTTGTTTTATTTCTTCTACAGATGTTTGATAGAATTACTCTTAAATCCATCTAATTCATGAGTTTTCTTTAGTAGAAAATATTTTAACTATGAATTTAATTTTTAATAGAGGACTGTTAGAGTTTCTATTTCCTCTTGAGATAATTTAGTACCTGAGTTTTTCTCACAGAATTTATTGGATTATTTAATTTATTGGCATAAAGGTATTCATAACATTCCCTTATTATCCTTTTATATTCTACTAGAGGCCCAGTGCACAAAATTCATGCACGGGTAGGGTCCCTAGGCCTGGCCAGTGATCAGGGCCAATCTATGGGGTACTCGCTGGCCCCATCCCCCATCCCCACCACTGGTTACCTCCTTCTGCGGCGTGACTGGTAGGGTGATGGGGGGGCCCCCACTGGTGCCTGCCTAGGCTGGCCTGGGGCATGTGGGCTACGGGCAGCTCCTGCATTGAGCGTCTGCTCCCTGGTTGTCAGTGCGCATCACAGTGACTGGTCGTTCCACTGGTTGTTCCGCAGTTCAGTCAATTTACATATTAGGCTATTATTATATAGGAAAGAATCTGTAGTGATGCCCAATCTTTCCATTTCACTTCTGTTCAACTACTGCCAGATGTGCCACAATTATCTGCATGACCAAACTACTCACATAACCTCCTGTGTCAGGGGTTCCCAAGACCACCCTCAAGCTCCATGATTTCCTGAAAGACTCAGAAAAGCTATTATACTCATATATGGTTGATTACAGGGAAAGAAAACAGACTAAAATCAGCAAAGGGGAAACTGCAAAGAGAGGAGTCTAAGAAAAACGAGGCACAAACTTCCATTTGTCCCCAAAGGAGTCACATGGACAGTGCTTAATTCTCCCAACCATGATGTGTGACAAAACATGTGAAGTATTGTCAACTAGGGAAACTCACCCAACCCTGTATTCAGAGTCTTGCTAGTAATTGGAGATTAATCACATAGGAGGTGTCAGAGTAGACACCTATATGACTAACCTCAGCTACTCATAGCCTCCCAACCTCCTGAATTGATATAAAGTGGCCCAAATCTTCAGACATACAAAAGCAGGTATTTGCCAAAAATTATTCATTGGCATAAACTATCTGGTGTGGCCAAAGGCCTCAAGCCTGCAGAGACACTCTTGTAGGTTGGATTCCCCAAAGGCTCAGAAGTCACCTCCCAGGATCCAACAGCCAGCACTGGAGACTGAGGGGATGGGCAGGATTCGAGCAGCCCAGGCCCACTGGTGAGCACTTCCCTGCACATTTACCTAAGCTTACTTTTCATTATTCATAAAATGAGGTTTGTTGCAAGAGATAAATGAGGTTGTGTATATAGAAAGTTCCTAGCATATGACTGATAGGAATTAATATTTTTGGGGTATTGTTCAAAAAAAGAAAAAGAACTTGCACAGCCTTTGAAACATCAAAATATCTGTATGGTTTTTACTTAGCAAATAAACAGATAATGTATTGATTTTTGCAACATGATATTCTCTCCTCAGCGTGGTTATTCAGATGTATTGGCACCTAATAGGAACTCTTGTAGAGGTGCCTTTCAATTCATTAAGTAGACTCTTACTATCACAGTGGATTCTAATCATGAGCAGGCTGTGCTCTGCACACGGGTACCTAGCTGAGGGGGCAAGCAAGGGACTAAAAGGTAGCCCACGTTTGGCTTGCCAACCTATTTGCCACAAGCCCCATCTACCTTGGAAAAGGTTTTTGTTTTGTTTTTGAATTTCACACATGGGCTTGTAAGAGCTAGTGGTAGCCCTGTCACTATTGTTATCTCCATGTTATAGTGACAGAACTAGTAATGTAATTAGTAGTGGCTTAAGACATTATGTGTCAAGATTACAGTTATGGATTAATTTGAGGAGATGTGAGCATTCTAAATATTTACCATATACTAGTAAAACACAACATGTGTAACTCACCTAATCAAATAACATATTCTATGATGTATTGAGATACTTAGTATGAATAGGAATAAACAGTCATATTCTTCCAAAAAAATGTGCACCATGAAATTATTCTACACACACTAGGTAACTAACTTTCAAAAGCCACAAGGAAGAGAGAATGCTCAGATCTTCTGCTGTTTGTTTTAGCATTAAAGCCATTCGCTCTGGTTATTAGATTCTCACAGGAGACGAAAGGGATTACCGTTAATTGTAAGCAGTACAAATTACCATATATGCTGATGACCTTTTAATGTTCATGACAAATCCAGAAAAATCTTGATAAGCTTTGCTGGATTTACTGGATTAATTTATGTAATTGCCAGAATATAATATTAACTGTGAAAATCTTATTTAACACCAATAAATGACTTTTCCCTAAAGCAATTGATCACTTACCTGCCTTTCCCTGGGAAACTACTCAAGATAACAATACAGTAATGTCAAAGGCTCTGTAATATAACAAAATCATAAATATTGAAATTAAAACCAGGCAAATGTTTACAAACAAATTTCCTGGCAGGTCATTTTTTGCCAGCATTTCATATTTTTCCTCCTTATATTCTCCTTTCCTTTTCTTTCTCACACAGGAGGTGTTAGTCTAGGATTTTCTTACCTGAACACTATCTATCTTGTCAAATATTTGTCTTCATAGGGCAGGTCATGAGCAATGAAATGGCAATTTTTATACACTTCCCCATATCAAGGATAAGGCTAGAGTGCATAAAGGGGAAAGAAGGATGAAAATAAGGAGTCACATTTCAATGACGAGAGGATTTTTCTCTCTGTTTCTTTGGTTTCTAAGCCAAAACAACCTGGGAACTAAAAGCATCAATCTGTGCCAGTTTTCTAGTTTCGCCAACTCTTCCCAAGCGAGCCCTCTCTTCATAAATATTCAGCCCAGCAGAGTGAGATTCTACAACATGGAAAAGCAACTGTCAGCAAGCATCCCACTCCTTTATCTTAGACCTTATGTAAGCCATACGGCACACTATTTATTAGTGGACTCATTCTCATTATCCTCTTTTCATCTGATGCAGACTCCAGGTCAGACTTGGTGCAGCAGTCCCCAGAACCCACCACAGCAAATTGGTTAATCAGGTATAAGCTGAGAATTCCGGGAAGTTGTGATTTGCTGAAGCAGACACTGGACCCTCCACTTCTGCCTTCCTTCTTCCTGCCTCAGACCCAGACAGGATTCTGGAGGTGCAGCACTCAACTTGCAACCAAAATTTCTGCCATGCTACACACTAGGAATGACAGCGAGTGTTCAAACACTGTATGTAGTGGGGTTTTCTATCATTTGCAGCCAAGCACCCTCTCAAGTGATGAAAGCAGCACCTCTGTTTATGTCTTATGTCCAGGAAGCAGTCCATTTCCATGACAGCACTGTCTCCATAATTGTCAGACACAATGAAATGTGGTTAATTTTTACATAATGTTCCCAATAGATGTTTATGGTCAAAACAAAGCCATCAAGATGATTGAGTATATGCACCAAAGCAACCCTAGAGGAGATAAAACAGTTATCACTAAGCCAACCCTCATCAGAAAAGGACTGTTGCTGGTTTGGTCCCAGTCTACGGTGAGCATTGCAATGGTGGGGCAAGAGGAGAGGGCTGGCAGATCAATTACCAGACTAATGGACTGGCTTTTAAATTCAATTCAATAAGCCTCCAAATATTGCTTTTACTGATGCCAAGCGCAAGCCCAGCACTATCACAAAGCAAGCACTGCCGTGGCATATGAGTGTAGATTCACAGAGCCCACAAGACATTTTGACAAGCACCCGAACACATTCTGCAGTGGAAAAGAAAATATTTGTCTAGCTTCTCATGCAGTAGAGCAACATTTCCATATCTTATTTACTTCTTCTCAAGAGGTTAGACAATTTTTACAGAATGAGAAAAGGGAATAGTGAAAATGGTAATCATGACACTTATCGGCTTCTCACCAATCAATATTTGTCCAAAATCTCCCCACAATCACATGCCTGTGAATTAGGCAATGCCCAAACTGCTTCGAACTGGCAGAACTGGTAGTGTGAGGTGACTGTGGCCTAAACGGCCGTCAACACTTGCTGCATACCCATCTGTCTTATGCAAAAAAATGCTCCAATTATGACGACATCATAAAAGAACTGCCGACATGCTGGAAGAGACTGCTTACTGAGGATATCCATCCACATCAAAATAAACATCATATTGTTAATTGTGGCTGACATGCAATTTGCAAAACAATCTAAGTTATTTGTGTTCCTAACAGCCATCTGAGGTCTTATTTTATCTCCTTAAATCTGCTGCAATTTTCTGAATGAATTTTTATGGATACATTTAAGGAAACAATTAGAAGTACAAATAAAGAACTCCCTAACGTCCCACTTATCTTGTGTGATTGGAACACTGGTAAACAAGCTCTTTGAAAAGCTCAGGCGTTTGCTCCCCTCTCCCTCACACCATGATGATAAACCAAACTAGTAAAGAAAAGGTGCAACTGACATCTGAATTATCTCCTTTAGGAGACATCGTGCAACATTAAAAAATCAATCTTTTACCTTTGATTTTTTCCCCCCAAACTTTCCCTGTCTGTGTAGTCTGTAAGATTTCTCTTCAAATTTGATAGAAGTCTCAAATTTGTCACGAAGACGCTATGATCCTATTCCGCTACAAGTGGGACTGTGTTTCCGTATTCTATTCATGATCACTCAGGTCCTGCCTACAACATTATTATGGGCCCTTGAATTACATGTATATATGGTACTTATGTATATTCAGAAACTATTGTCAGTGTTCTCAGAAAGCAGACCTGTTTATAAATATGCTCAATATAAGTAGAAAAATGGAGTTGAATATACAGCACTAGCGCCACGCTTGACAGAGAATCCATCACCAGCTCTGCCCTCAAGGGAGAGGAGACAGGTACAAAAATAACAATAATACAAGTAGAAATTGATGTGTCATTGGAGAAGTAAAAATGAAGCAATCAAGGAGTTTGAGGGGAGACTCTTCCTGGCTCGACCAGGGAGGGATCACATGGAGGCCCCCTGAGAGAATGCAGCAAAAGGGCTTTAACCAGCTCGAGGAGCAGAGCCTCGCCAGGCAGAGGACTCCGAGGGAAGGACAGCAGAAAGGTGCAGAGACGCCGGTCAGTAAGGACAGAGGTTTGTCACGAAAGTCAGAGGCATGACATCGTGTGGTAGAAAGTAAGTTCCAATTAAATAGATGAGTCACATGAAAGCCACTGGCTTGGCACAGGGACTCTACACATATAAGCAACTAGAAATCTGAATATAAGGTGGGGATAAATGACAGTAAGGCCTGACGTGGAGGTCCCTGAAAGCCAGTCTAAGAAACTGAAGCTTTATCTGGTAGGTAATCATGACAATATTTATGACACTGTAATAGTGCCACACTGAGGCTAGAATTACAGTCTGGAAGGAGCTTGCAACGCTAACGTGCAGATAAGTGAGTTGGGCTGACTGTCGAAAGTCTCCAGTACCCGATGGTACTCACCATCCTGAGGTGTCAACCACTCCTACAAGAGGCCTGATATTCCTGTTCCTCCAGAATAGAGTCATGCAAATTAACCAAGAATCCAACTCCAGGTCAAGGGGATCACTGGCTGTACCTTCCACTCATGACTATTCCAAGTTTGGGAGTAAGGCTTTCTCAAACCTCTTTGTGAGTTTTCAGAGTTCAAACCTCTTTAAACATGGCTGCCTACATGTAACAATCCCCCAGGGCTCCCCACAGCATTCCAGCAAACAAGAGAGATAATAAGAGATTTTCACACAGAAAAGAGACTAAAATACGTCACTATAATTAAATTACACAGAATCTAAAAGAATACATATGCATAGATATTTGTTAAACACAGTGCCAATTCAATTTCCTTAAACACTCAACAAGACCTATTTTCCACGAGATTTCTTGCTAACAGGCCCTCAGTCACATTAAGTGCTCACAAAGTGCATGGAGGCAGTATTTTATCGCACAGCCCTAATTGAGCTGTCTAGGTTAAAGAAGCCGAATGTTACGGAAATGTTTATTATACAAGCACACTTAATCTGAAGCTGGAGAGGAACATTTCTGTGGCTTCGGATATAATTTATCCCTGCAAAAGGCAAAAAAAAAGCGCCTTTTATCACCCTCTCATTTCAGTGAATTATGTTTATGGAGTCCTTCTACTGCTATGAATCTGCTTTCACTCCAACTTGAGGAAGAGTTAAGTCCCAAATCCCTCAGTTGAATCTCATTATGTTCCTAGTCCCTTGTTCCCCATCAAGACATATGCCTTCACTATACATACAGGGCAGTCACCACCATTATCACCAGCTCTTACTTATAGCAGCCATTCATTTACAGCAAGGCAAACAAAGTGTAAATCCAGGTATCTGGAGACATTTGTTATTTCAAATATTTTCGTTTCAGTTAACATGCCATTGGAGAATTCGTAATTTTTTCTTGTTTGTTTGTTTGCTTGTTTTCCAGTTGGTGGGACAAGTGGAAGAGAGTCTTCATTTTGCAAAACTTACATTTTCTTCATCTTTAATACTATGAATCTAAATATTAGGGTTACAACAGCAGCCAATGAGATTAAGTATACATCTGAATAGGAAGCAGAATTAAGCAATTTTACAACAAAAACCTTAACAAAATGGAGAGTATTACTTAAACTAAGCTATTCATCTACATCTTCTTAACCAGGGGTCCTCAAACTATGGCCCGTGGGCCACTTGCAAATACAAATATTGTATTTGTTCCCGTTTTGTTTTTTTACTTCAAAATAAGATATGTGCAGTGTGCATAGGAATTTGTTCATAGTTTTTTTTTTTAAACTATAGTCCTGCCCTCCAACGGTCTGAGGGACAGTGAACTGGCCCCCTGTTTAAAAAGTTTGAGGACCCCTGTTCTTAACAAAGGAAATATTCTGTGTGTATGGATTATAGTGTTTTCAAAATCTATGTTTATTTTAAAATTTGGTAAACAAATATTTGCATAGTTTAACTCTAAATGCTTTATATAACTGTTTAACATCTAGAAAATAAATTTCCAACAAACACCAATTAAATTCAATTAATAAGATAGAGTGATGGAGAAATCACTGTTCCCAACGTGAAAATAAACTAGCTCTCCTGTGGAGTATAATAGTGCTGAGTAGTTAATTTATTCATAAGCAAACATTTACTGAGAGCTGACTATGCTTCAAGCACTCTTCGGAGAATTAGTTATGCCAAAGTGAACAAAACCCTGAAAAAGTTCCTCTGTTTATTGAGCTTACATTCTAGCCAGCTAAAAACCATTCAGTAAAACAAGGAACAAGAAGTGAGAAAAAATTATCTACAACCACCTGGTAGTGGTTAATTTTTTAACTGTATAAATTTTAGTGTGACAGAGTACAACATACCAAATGGAAATTGGCCCGAGCACTGAAAAGAACAATGCCGTCATCCTGTGACATAAAAGACTCTTCTCAGAGCCATTTCTCCCTGAAAGCCCTGGAAGAGGGGCCACTGTTCCAGTAACAACCTAAGATAATAGGTCAAGTCTTGATTCCAGGGACTACACATTCACATTA
Organism: Myotis brandtii; assembly: GCF_000412655.1. Lineage (NCBI taxonomy): Eukaryota > Metazoa > Chordata > Mammalia > Chiroptera > Vespertilionidae > Myotis > Myotis brandtii. The sequence goes on from NW_005369942.1 coordinate 6,578,128, forward strand.
GAACATGAGCAGGATTTCATTTATTTTAACAAAAAAAGATTAGTAAGGTACAATAGAAGAAAATGCAGTTTAAAAGTTACCTATCACACAACCAAAAGTCAGACTCAAAGCCTCAGGTAACCATTTCTAAAGCTCCTCCCAAAACACACCTGGCAGAAAGTGGTCGGCAAAGAGACTGTGACGGAAACGCAAACAAGACTGCTGATACAGCAATTCCTTAAAACCCCCAAATTAAGTAGCCATTAAAGAAAGTGATCAACCACCAAACATTGAGTTCTCCTGGCATGTTCAACTGTATAAAGCTCAAAAACAAAACACACTCTGAAAGTTAAAATAACTAAACACTTTTTAAAAAATTATTGCACACTGACTTCAGATGCAGGACAGAAGGGTGGGGAGAGGATTGTTAGTGAACTTGTGGCTATTCTCCACACATATTTCAGACTTTCTCACCTTCATGTCTTTGCTCATAGTTATACAGAATTTCTGTAGCTCCATGTATAAGCCCCTCCACATCCTTGTCAGCAGGAAGGCAGGCTCTTTCCACCCTCCACTCGCCTCTCCTGAGCTATGGCTTTTTGGGAAGACTGCTTTTCCTTGTGGCAGCAGCAGTACTGCCAGAAGCAAGTGTGGCTAATGTTTCCTGTCCCCACCCAAAAGTAGAGTCACTTCTTTCCCAAAGCCCCACCACACTTTATCCATCTTATCGGTCCAAAGCATCATGGGCCTATCCACCTCTGAGCTAATCCCTGAGAAAGGGCATGGAATGGCCATAATCTGTTCACACACATCATCCGAGGTACAAGGGAGTTAGCCACAGTGTCTACAAAGCCCAAGCCAATTAAGGGTTCTGCAAAGCTTTCCTCCTCTTCCTCCCCTCTGCTCCCTACTCCTAGAAGTTACTGCATGCCGCTTCTTGCTTGCCTCTGTCTGATCCTCAGCTTCAGCCTTAAGTAGCAGTAAAAATCACAGGTGACAATGATGACAACAATAATAACAGTGTGTGCCTTTTACTGAGTACTTACTATGTGCCAGTCACTGTCCTAAGTATTTATCACACATTACCAAATTTAATTGCAATGTTATGGAATTTAACTTCATATACGATAAGTAAGGTTGTTCTCATTATATAGGTTAGAACATTGAAACACAGGGAAAATACTTGTCCAAAAATATTGAAACCCAGCTCTGAAGAACTTAGCTCTGTGCCTCACAGACTTGAACCAGTGAGCTCCAGTCTAGGTGAGCGTATGGATGTAGGTTACTGTCCCTTTCCCGGTAAATCGGCCTGGAATGAATCTAGTTTCCAGGGCTGCAATCACTCTATTTCACTCTCTTTATGTGCAGTGTTTAAACAGATCTGTCTGACTTGACTTCTTCCTTTTATCCAGTTTTCCTCTGGGATCAATAATGGAGGCCGGAGCTGTTGAGTGCGGCTGTGGCCCTGATCCCCTTCCAGGCCTTGCTCCTCCAGGGCCCAGACTAGACTCTGCTTCCCACACCATTTCAATCACAAACTGGTCTCTGAATTATGCTGGATGACCCTGAAAATCCCTGTGGCTAGCAATTTACTTCGAGATGGTGCTGAGATTCTAAAACAATTCTAAAGGAGCGAGGACATAGTCTTCCCTGAGCTGTCAGACATATTCTACCTTTTCAGGGACCGGAAAACTTAAACCTTAAAGGAAATCTGGGTGAGGAGGTTACAGTTATGAGGGAACCCATCACCCTTACATTCACAGAAACAAAAAACAAACCCAGCACACAGACAAATAGGGTCACAGTGGCATATTAGACATCTAAAATTAGCAATAATGGGCACTTACAATGACCGTCCATTTACAGTACCTTATTCATAATAATTTTATGTTTTAATTTCTGTTTTCCCTCCTCTGCAGTTTTTTTATGTCATCATATAATTCATTTGAATGGACTGCTTGACTCGGGAAAAGACATGTTATCCAAAACAAACACCTTTTTTCAGTTTTTGCTCAATTCTTTTTAAAATAATCATGGAGACAGCAAACGTAATAAAAGCTAGTATCTACTGATTTCTTGGTACATGCTTGACATTATTATTGTTGTTGTTGTTGTCAAATTATAGATGAAGTAAGGTGAGTAACACCCTAACAAACTATATGTGGCATGTGGGGAGCAAAAAAAGGTCTTCTGTTAGCTGCAATGCCTGGAGATCTTGACCCTCCATTTTATCTAGGAAGTTCATAATGCTGTGAGGAACAGGTTTATCAGGAAGCCTGGAGTCTTCAAGGACTCATGAGTTCAAAAAGGGATGAAAGGAGAGCTGAGACGAGACAGCACGTATGAGTGGGACTTAAGATTGCCCCTCGGGTTGCTGAGAGATGCAGAGGAGACTGACGCTGCGGAGAATATTTTATGGGCAGAATGTGCATGTCAGTGATGGAGGCATCAGTCAGATGGATTCAAAAAAGAACCGTTTTGACTTGGTACCAAGAGGACTTCTCCAGGAATACTATCTACAGAAATTAGATTTGAGATTAGATTTGAGATTTCAGGAGAAATTAGGATAAAATTTTTTTCTCAAAGGATAATACTTCCAAGAGTTAGGGGACATGTTAAGCAAAGGAAACCACGAAGAACCATACTGATGCATCTCAAGTCTATGCCTAACTAAAGAAACACCTTGAAAGTGTTCCTGTGATTTATCTAACTTGTGTGTGACTTGTCCCCCACTCCACAATGTCCTGGTGCCTTCGTGGGGTCAGTGAAGTTATAGTTTTGCCATCTATTCTCCTCTGCACTAGATAAAAGAAAAAGAAAGCGATCTTGAATCCTAGGCATTAATGCCAGAATTGCAGACCATAATAGAAATGTCGAGATAGGGTAGTGAGATTGAGAGCCAGGAATCCCACGCCAGCTGAATTCTGACTAAATGGTGAGTTGGCCATAGGCAGGCAGGAGTCCAGAAGGACTGCACATCAGAGGGCAAACAGGAACCTCGAGTTAGAAATCAGGCAGATGCAGAACCTCCCAGCTCCCGGAAATCAGGCAGGCACAGGTCAGAAATCAAGCAGACAGGCCAAAAACTGATGGCATAACTATCACAGAGCAAAGGAAAGCAGATGGTGGAAGCCCTGGACACACAGGGGAGGTCCAGGGGTTCCACAGAGAGTGAAGGGAGAGGGCAGAATGGGTTGAGAAAACAGATTTATAGGCATGTACAAATTTTTGACGTATTTGTGCCTGTTTATGAGCAAAAGTAGCAGAAACTGAATACTGATTCTAACTACATAACCCATTAACACTGAATTCTGGAGTTTCTCTTTTTATCTAAGTGAATACAGTAGTCCCTCCTTACCCACCCCTTACCCACCAAGGTATGTTCCAAGACCCCCAGTGAATGCCTGAAACAGTGAATAGTATCAAAACCATATATACTATGTTTTTTTCCTAAACATACACACATATAATAAAGTTAAATTTATAAATTTGGCACAGTAAGAGATTAACAACAACTCATAAAATAGCATGATTATAACAATACTAAAGGCCCAATGCATGAAACTTGTGCACGGTGGGGGTTCCTTCAGCCCAGCCTGCAGCCTCTCCAACCAGGGACCCCTTGGGCAATCGGACATCCCTCTCGCAATCTGGGACCGCTGGCTCCTAATCACTCACCTGCCTGCCTGCCTGATCGCCCCAAACCACTCTGCCTGCCTGCCTGATTGCCCCCAACTGCCCTCTCCTGCCAGCCTGAGCACCCCTAACTGCCTCTGCCTCAGCCCCCACCACCATGGCTTTGTCTGGAAGGAAGTCAGACGTCTGGAAGATGGCCGGTCGACCTGGTCTAATTAGCATATTACCCTTTTATTAGTATAGATAGATTATACAGGAAAGGATTGCTTAAATGGGGGGAGAGGAGGCCTTTTTCAGTAAGAGGAAATGCTCTTGGCAGACAAAAATGCATAATCCCTATATCTAGACTGATAGCCAGCCATATACGCTATGCTGCCAAACTGGTCATTAAAAAATTGAACCATTGCCCTAACCAGTTTGGCTCAGTGGATAAAGTGTCAGCCTGTGAAGTGAAGGGTCCCAGGTTCGATTCCAGTCAAGGGTATGTACCTTGGTTGTGAGCATATCCCCAGTAGGGGATGTGCAGGAGGCAGCTAATCGATGTTTCTCTGTCATCAATGTTTCTAACTCTCTATCCCCTCTCCCTTCCTCTCTGTAAAACATCAATAAAATATATATATTAAAAAAATTGAACCACTTTCTTACACCTTACAACAAACAGCTATTGCCCTTAAAACCCCGCCTTCTCAGTTCACCCAGATTAGGTTCTGATTGGTCGGTTTCTATGCCAATCAGCATCTCCAGGCCTATCTCCAGGCATTGATGCTGCCGTGGCAGCAGCAGATCAGATCAGGCCCTGCCTCTCTCTCCTGGCCTTTCTCAAGGCCTGATCCACAGCCTCCATGGCAACTGCGGATCAGGCCCCACCTTTCTCTCTCTCTGGGCCTTGCCAGCAGCTGCAGCAGCTGCAGATCAGGCCCTGCCTCTTTCTCTGGGCCTCTCTCTGGGCCTGATCCGCAGCCACCGTGGCAGCGTCGAGGTCATTAGGTCTCCGGCCCGGCCCTGGGCCAGAGGCTAATGACCTCACTGCACTCACCTCACCCCATCCACCCCCCTTCCACCCTGCCCACCTGCCGGCTGCCAGCCTTGCTGTGATAGGAACCTGTGGGCCATGGGAGAGGGACCGAGAGGTGCTCCATGCACTTTCTGGTGACCGGTTGTCCGTCTGGTCATTTAGGTCGTGACGGCCCCTGGCTTTTTATAATGTAGACTAGAGGCCCAGTGCACGAATTCGTGCACAGGTAGGGTCCCTCCAGGTGGCCTGCAGGGATCGGACCAAAACTCACAGTCAAATGTTGCCTGCAGCTCCTACCTGCCACCCCTGCTCATCCTGGCCCCACTGTGCCTGCCACAGGCTCGCACCCAATCAGTCCCAATCGGGAGATGCTCGCACTGCTGCAGCAGTGCTTGCTAGCCATGAGCCCTGTGTCTGGCACCCTCCCAAGGGGTGGCCTGAGGGATTGGGCTGAAACCAGCTCTCTGACAATCCCCCGAGGGGTTCCTGATTGCGAGAAGGCACAGGCCAGACTGAAGGACCCCACTAGTGCAAGATCAGGCCAGGGAGGGACCGCAGGAGGGTTCCAGGGTGTGTCCGGCCCATCTCACTCAGTCCCAATCAGCCAGACCCCAGCAGCACGCTAACCTACCAGTCGGAGAATCTGCCCCCTGGTGGTCAGTGCACATCATAATGACTGGTCGACCAGTTGGCTTCCTCCTGGTGGTCAGTGCACGTCATAGCAAGCAGTTGAGCAGCCTTAGCATATCATTAGCATATTACCCTTTGATTGGTTGTTCGGTTGGTCTGCTGTTCAGTCTATTTGCATATTATCCTTTTATTATATAGGACTAGAGGCCTGTTGCACGAAAAGATTCGTGCAATAGGCCTTCCCTTCCCCAGGCTGCCGGCACTGGTTTTCCTCCGGCACCCGGGACCCAGGCCGGAGCTGCCTTCAAGCCTTCGCTGCTCTGGCCGGAGCCGCCTTCAAGCCATCTTTGTTGGCGGTTAATTTGCATATCTTGCTGATTAGCCAATGGAAGGCGTAGCAAAGGTACGGTCAATTACCATGTGTGTCTATTATTAGATAGGATACTGTATGGTGTCTCTCTCTCTCTCTCTCTCTCTCTCTCTCTCTCTCTCCCAGTAAACTAGCAAGAATTTATTTTTCTTTCTTTACAGTTTCACAGTAAAAGATTAATTCTTACCATAGGTCTTAGCAGCCTCAGCATATGACTTTTTTCCTTAAGTGGAGAACTTGCACCTTTTACTAAAGGCAGCATTTACAGCTTCTTTACGGCATTTCCGAATCCCTGGCATCACTGCTCTTGCACTTTGGGGCCGTTATGAAGTGAAACAAGGAAGACTTGAACACAAACCCTGTGATACCTGACAGTCCATCTGAGAACCATATGGCTTCTGAGTGGCTACTGGGCAGGAGCAGCTACAGGTGGAGGTGCTGGACAAAGGAATGGGTCATGTCCCCTCCTCAGGCGGGATGCAGGGGAACTTCGAGATTTCATCATGCTACTCAGAATGTGGGTAATTTAAAACTATGAAGTATTTATTTCTTGGATTTTCCATTTAATATTATGGGACTGTGGTTGACCATGGGTAACTGAAACCCCAATAAGGGAAGTGACTGTATACTATTTAGTAAACACAAACATTACTGGCCATTTGCTTCTTTCTCAAATGACCAATGGTTCAAAACATTAGTCTGAGAACATTTTCAGCTGCTTCTTAAGGGATGACAGGTATTTCCTGAAACTAAATTGTCTCAGTCAGATGTCAGTAATAGTGGTCATGACCAAACACTCCTGAGATTCTAAGTTTTATCCACTACAATCTCTTTCCTCACACTTTTATGTAGTTTTCAAATGTGGGGATGAAAATGGCTGAATAGAAATGAATATAGTCATGGCTATTGTGGACACACAAAGAATAAAATGTTCCCACTGAAGACAAAAAACAATGAGTAAGCATTTGAGTTTTGGGCTGAAAGTTTTATATATTTTTTTAAAGGCCAGCATGACACAGGGAAGAGGTTCCTAAACTGGAAATCAGAGAAATGGGGTCTACTCTGCTGTGCCCCTAAGTTGTCATGCTTATTAACCTCTCAAGATCACAGTTACTTTTTTTTAAATAACACAGATAGTTTCTTTAGCTTTAAAATTTTATGTTTCTAAGATAGATTCTTCTAAGTATCTAGGGCTAATGATTAAATGTGTAACCAGAAAGGCTACAGAATATCTTTCTCTGAAGTCTTTAAATATAAATTAGACAAGTCTAGATAGAATAAATGCTTAAATGTAAAATCATGAAAACATAGAAGGACTAGAAAAAAATGTATAGTCATATTTTATAGTGATTTTGTAGGGAGGAAATATTTTTTAAAGATTTTTTAAACATGACACAAAAGCCATGGAGAAAAAAATGGTAAGTTTAACAACATGAAAATTATAAACTTCTATAATTTTTTGAGAATTTGTTGAGAATGTGGAGAAACAAGTACTTTCATAAATTTCTGGTTAAAGTATAGATTATAAAGTTTTGAGAATGATTTGACAATATGTTTACAATTTTACATGTGTATACCTTTCTCACATCAATTCCCCTCCCAGAATTTGTCTTATAGAAATACTTGAACAAGTTCCCAAAAAATAAACATTATAGCATTGTTGAGAAGGTAGAAAATTAGATATGATTGAAATGTCTATCAATAAGAAGCAGGTATATACTAGTAAATCATATTTTTTCTGCTCTATGGAAAACAATGCAGTAAAGAAAAAAAAAGACATTTTTGTGTTTCTTATACTTGTTATCACTTGTTTGTATTGACTTCACAATACCAAGAATAACATAAGATAGATGATGAGAGATAAATGCTCTTTGGTTGTATAACTTAAACATCATTTCACTGCAATAATTTACCCAATTACCTACTCAACAAGTAGTTTTGAGTGTCTATTCTGTACAATGCCCATTAGAAAATTGTGTAAATAGCTTCTCAATTTCCCTTCTAGCTCTTTTAGTCAATTGCCTTCCTTGAATACCGTGAACATGGTGTTTGTTAGTATTTAGGAAAATGAGAAGTTAACATATCTGGTAGAACAGCAGAATTAATCTTCAGCCTAAAAACCAACAGAAAAGAGCAAGGCAGAACAGTCATGGGTTTATGTGAAAGATTAGTAATGGAGTTGGTTGGGAATGCCCAAGGGTTATTTCTTACTGTTACCACAGTATTCATGTTGTTTTTTTGCTGGGAATTTAGGGAGTTGGAAGAGGAAAGTCATTGCCTCACAGTGTTGATTTGCTCTTTAAAAATCTCAGTTATTTCTTTCTCCCATTACATAGTTTAAGCGGAATCAATAAAGGGGAGATTTTTGCAGCATCATGAATTCATGTTCATTAAAGAGAAATTTGACAGGACTAAAAATCAAACAGTATGCCCTGGTGAAAAGGAACTCAACATATTGAAATATTTTCTTTGTGGCTGGAAACCCCCCAAAACCCCTCCCAGCCCTGGCTGCCCAGACCCCTCCCAGGACTCCTGACCTCCCCAGGACACAGCCATTTTAGGTTTGATGCCTGTCCCCGCAGAGGCATCCAGGAGCCTGCTCCAGGGCATGGCTGTCATCCATTCTGAAGAGTGAGGGCCATGCCTCACCACCGCTGAACATTTTTAATATCACCTTGGGAACGATATATATTTCACTTCTTCCTTTTAACAAATTGGGTATCCATTGCCTTTGAGGGTACTCAGAAATCTCCTCACCATCTTCACCACTTGGCTACCTCACTCGGGTGTTGGCAAATCCCAGGACTCTCAGTTGAGAACCTTCTCACACCTCCCGACTTCCACTGCTCTGTCATGCCTGTTCTGCACCTGTCATCCTGCAGCCACACAGGCCAGGCAACCGCTGACTCTCCATGGCTTTGGTCGGAGCTTCAGATCTCCCCATTTCAGCCTCATTAGGAAAAAGTTCTGGATTTTAAAAATCTGTTGTGCATAATCAATGTTCATTTTTATCTCACTATTTTCCATCATTGCCTTTTCTGTTCTAGCCTTGCTTTTTGTGTTCTGCTTTTTTCTGTTTTCAGAATGATTTTGGACACTTTACTCCCTATATTCCTTTTCTTACCTATTAGGACTCCCTCTCCATCTCTAATCTGTCCTTCATTAAAATTCAGAGTTCACAGCAGGCTTCGCTCTGATTGACTGAGTGATTCTTCCCTGTGCCCATGTCTGGCAGGCATTTAATGGTAATTAGAAATTTCTCTGATCTGTTCATAGGGTTCTCTGATAATCAACAAGAAGTCACTTTGATTGATAGTCACTGTCACAAAAGTAGGAAGGCCGGTCTTCTTAACAAATTTTCATGAAGAAATATTCAGTAGATGAAATGTCCCAAATGAATGTCCAGGCAGAGTTAACCTCAAAGAAGTGTTTTTAAAAAGGATAATGTGAGCTTTTATTGTCTAGCAACCATGTCAAAGTAAAGCCCAGAATAGGAATTCTAAGTATCCCCGAGGCCTTAAAAAAAATCCCCTGAGGTTCCCTTTCTCCTACTCATTAGCTGGAACTCTTTGGTGGTGTGAGGGATCAAGTGGAAATCTATAGCAATAAAGCTGTTGGTGAGGCCATCCTGGCAGGTGAGAAATTAAGACGGAAGTAAATCCTGTGGGCTTTAAAATAATGAGGAGAAATGGCAAAGCCAACAGCAGTGGGTAAAGGGCATGAACAGCTAAAGAGTCGCCATGGGTCATCACTGGAAAACATATTATTTCAGTATATTTTCTCTTGATTTAGTGCCTGCTGCCTGAGGTCTGTGGTACCACTAACGCTAATAAATCATTGCTCTGGATGACAGCCTGAGCACCTGTGTTTTATCATACAGCAGGAAACCTTGTAAATTACCACGAGAAGCAACTAGTGACCGTGCGGCAGAGCTATGAGAATCAGTCAAAGCCTCAGTCTATTAGGCCCATTTCGTGTTATTTGCAGGTGCATTAAAAGAAATGGGGAGAATTGCAAAAAAGATGAGCCCCAGCCTTTTGATCAGTGTTTAATAAGAACGACACAGGACAGCTGGAGCGGGCTCCTAATGGCCTGCAGATGGACTATGTCCACAGTGGGACCCTACCTGCTTCAATCTGCCCATTGGCTATGCTGCAATTTAGCTTATAAAAGCAATAGGACGACTTCAAGGGAGTGAGTCTGTGGCACGGGCAGAAACCTTTCTTTGTGCTTTTGTGCCTTGAAGCTTTGTTTCATAGAAGAAGTTGGCTTATGAATTCACTTGGTGTGTCACACTTTTTAAAACTTTTGACTCTATAACTTCTTCTCAAACAAATTGGCCAGGAAAAAAAAAAAGTGCCACAGGCAGATATACTTTTCCTAGTAAATTCATCAAAATGAGTAAGCTCACTCTTTTTATTAAAAACTATTCTTAACTTAACTTTTTATTCAAACTATTCTGCCTTGTTATGATAATCTCTGTATTCTTGAACACTCACCAGAGGAAGAAGTAAAAGAAGCTTGAGAATAAAAGGTATGTTTGCACCACTCACTTAAGGGTGCCATCAGCCATAAGCTACACATCCACAAGAGATGACACACAATGGTGCTTTTCTGTCCAAGCAATTCTTGGTTTAAAGTTCTCCTGTCATTACAATAAAAATCCAGTGCTCCTGACTTAGGTAAAGATGACATTTAACCACCATGTAGAACCCCAAGTTTTTGATTAGCTAGTGATCATCAATCTGGGTTGAATATCTGCAGTGCTATTCTGAGGCTACATTTCTTTACATGGAAGGACCCAGAATACACCTGCTGGGCTTCTGAATACAAGGCCACAAGCCCAAATTTCAGCATGCCAACTTCCGGAAGAGAGGAGAAAAGGAGTTGTGATTATCTCTAATTGTCTATACTTATAATAGCAGATGGCCATAACTCAGCAAAAAAACACAACAGTGCTCTCTTCCCTGTCATTCTTTCAAAACTGTGAGCTGGGTGGAGACATACAGGAAGTAATAGATGTCCCCTTCACCTCCTGCTGAATCTGGGGAGTAATTCCTGTAAGCATGCCCATAGAACCATCCCCACTTTGTGCCTCTCTGCGAGTGACTATTCGCCCAGTCTCAGCTATTCAGGGAGAAGGCTTGCCGTATTCCGGGTAATTTTCATTCTGTGTGTTCCTCATACTCTATCATCTTCACATGCTGTCTGCTATTTCTGGTTGTGCCATTGCTAGGGTGACAGAAAGAAGCATCACCCATCAGCACCCCCTCCCCGCCAGCCGTGCCAATGGCACTTCAAGCAGGACTGCTGGAGTAAGTCCTCCATCAACTTCCACCTCCCAAAGCTGTCAGCCCAAGATGATGTATCTACAAAGGGATTTCAGAGCTTTATAAGCAAATAATGCCTCCTCCAAAGCACATATTAACTGAGCAAACAATACGCCTTAATTCAGTATGTTCATTTGCATATTTACACAGAAGCCCCTGCTGCTTATTTGCCTAAGATAATGAAAGTGCATCCAAGAAACCTTCTCCACTGGAGCCTAAGCACACAGGCAGAAACATGATGGGTTGATTTAAAGTTTTAATTTTTTTTTCCTGTGGGGAAGAGTCATCATTCAGATTAATTTAGATAACCCACAGTATCTGGTAAAAGAGAGAGTAGCCCAGGATAGAAAATGTTTTTCTTTACAGTGCTGCTGACTTATTTCAGTATGTCCTGCCAAATTTTCTTCAGTCTGCACTGAGGTTAACAACACCTGTAGAAAGACAGGGGTCCTAATGATACGAAAAGTTGTGAAGTTCAACAGTTTTGTAGGAACATGAAATCTTAACATTGGAAAACAGACTGATAAGATCTCTCTACTCCCAACTGTCCACAGAACAAATGGTTACTCACAAACACCCTGGGTAACTAACTAGTTAAGAGCAGCATCGATAGACCTCATCTTTCTAGATTTTCACAACCTTAATATTTTTTCAACAAAATATTCCTGAAGATGATTTCTGTAGTGCATTCTAAACAGGCATGCCTCCAAAATACTTTTAAGATGGATAAACAATAGAAATAATCAGATTTTTGGAAGGGGAGAGACCAAGATGGCGGCATAGGTAAACACCGCAGACTGCTGCCGCAAACAACCACTTCAAAAATACAACTAAAAGACGGAACGGACATCACCCAGACCCACAGGAAGGCTGGCTGAGGAGAGACTCTTCAACTAGAAGGAAAAATAACAGCACACCGAGGCTCAGAGGAGGCGCAGTGTGGAAAAAACTCAGGTGCGGAGGTGCGCGCGCAAAGCGGGCTGGTGGCTGAGAGCGCGGTTGTCGTTTTCGGTCAGGGGGGAGTCTCAGACTCTGAGCTCCAGATACGGGCGAATCGCTGGGGACTCGGACCCAAACGGGAGAAGCGGGAGTGTCTGGCATCAGTTGGAAGGCAGCTTTCTCTCCGAGGTTTGCAGCGGTTCCTGGGGTTCTGAGAAGCAGAGCCTCTGGGAACGGGACTGAGGGCAGCCATAACTGCTCCCTCCGCCCGCCCTGCCCTGTTGATCCCACCCCGCCCAAACCCTGCTCAGAGCCATTTGCCGGATCGCCTCAGACAAAGGTTAGATTAGCACCTCCCCAGAGGACAGAAGTTTTCCGTGGCAGACACAGCTGATTCACACAGCCAGTCGGCCTGGTGGTCAAATCCCTCTAGTATTAACTACAATAATCAAGGCTCAACTAGAACAAGACTGCGCACAAAGACCACTAGGGGGTGCACCAAGAAAGCATAAAAAATGCAGAGACAAAAAAAACATGACAGAAATGGAGGATATAGAGCTAAAAATCGCAATTTTGAGGGCTTGCAATAAACTTGTGGAGAGCCTCACGAAAACTAATGAGACCCTCGATGCTATGATAAAGAACCAACGAGAAATTAAGCATACACGGACTGAAATAAAGAATATTATACAGACACCCAATAGCAGACCAGAGGAGCGCAAGAATCAAGCCAAAGATTTGAAATGCAAAGAAGCAAAAAACACCCAACCGGAAAAGCAAAATGAAAAAAGAATCCGAAAATACGAAGATAGTGTAAGGAGCCTCTGGGACAGCTTCAAGCGTACCAACATCAGAATAATAGGGGTGCCAGAAGATGAGAGACAGCAAGATATTGAAAACCTATTTGAAGAAATAATGGCAGAAAACTTCCCCCACCTGGTGAAAGAAATGGACTTACAGGTCCAAGAAGCGCAGAGAACCCCAAACAAAAGGAATCCAAAGAGGACCACACCAAGACACATCATAATTAAAATGCCAAGAGCAAAAGACAAAGAGAGAATCTTAAAAGCAGCAAGAGAAAGAGTCTCAATTACCTACAAGGGAATACCCATATGACTGTCAGCTGATTTCTCAACAGAAACTTTGCAGGCCAGAAGGGAATGGCAAGAAATATTCAAAGTGCTGAATACCAAGAACCTACAACCAAGAATACTTTATCCAGCAAAACTATCATTCAGAATTGAAGGTCAGATAAAGAGCTTCACAGATAAGGAAAAGCTAAAGGAGTTCATCACCACTAAACCAGTATTATACGAAATGCTGAAAGGTATCCTTTAAGAAGAGGAAGAAGAAAAAGGTAAAGATACAAATTGTGAACAACAAACATGCATCTATCAACAAGTGAATCTAAGAATCAAGTGAATAAATAATCTGATTTACAGAATGAACTGGTGATTATAATGAATCAGGGACACAGAAAGGGAATGGACTGACTATTCTTGGCGGGGAAAGGGGAATGGGAGATGCGGGAAGAGACTGGACAAAAATCGTGCACCTATGGATGAGGACAGTGGGTGGGGAGTGAGGGCGGAGGGTGGGGCGGGAACTGGGAGGAGGGGAGTTATGGGGGGGAAAAAAGAGGAACAAATGTAACCTGAACAATAAAGATTTAATTAAAAAAAAAAAAGAAAGAATCAGATTTTCAACATTTCCTTTTCTCTGGTAAAATGAATTGTTTATCATAAAAATCATTAATTGAATTAAATGGAGAAAGGCAGCAAGATTAGAGAGAAAGAAGTAAAACTTTTTATTTGCATACTAAGTTATTGTGAATGCAGAAAATCATAAGAAATATACAAAAAAGCTACTACTAAAACTACAAAGTAAATTTAGTAAAGTTTATAAAGTCAACCTACAAAAAATTTACTGTATTTCTACATACTAGTAACAAATAATTGGAAAAGGTAATTTAAAAATCAATACTATTTACAATGGTATTGAATATCAAAACATGTGGTTTTATAATAACTATGAACAAATAGACTAAAAGAAAGAAAGTACAGGTCCAGAAAACTTCTGACATGTGATAAATAGTCTAATGATTTTTCAGAATTATTGGTTGTTAGTCACTGTATTTGGTGCTACAAAAAAAAAAAAAAAAACCTGAAAGAAACAAAATCCCTTGCTATAAGGTCTTATAATAAATACACAGTGTGGAGATGAAAAAAAAATAGACTAATAGAAAAGAATTGAATGTTCAAAAAGAGACCTGTGCATATCTGGTGAATATGTTTTAAACAACAATCCAAGGCAAATCCATGGAGAAAGAAAGGTCTTTTCAACAAATAGCACTGGAAAATCTGTGCAAATATATGAAAAAACAAAAATAAAATTTTGACCCTTTCCTCACCATGTACAAATTTGATTTGAGATGAATACAGACCTGAACTTAAAACTAAAATCCTAAAGGCTTTAGAAGAAAAAAAAAAATTGAAGAATATTTATATGACTTGAGGCAGAAAAATATTTTTTAGAGAACACAAGTACTAACTTTATCAAACTTTAAAACTCATCCAAAGATACCATTAAGAAAATGAAATAGAAAGCTACTGACTGGAAGACAATACTTATAATGCTCCTACTTGACAAAGGATTTAGATCCTAAATATATAAAGAACTCATTGATAAAAAAAATTTTTAACGGAAAAATTTTGGAATTAACACTTTACAAACGAGATACAGAATGGCAAATAAGCACATGAAAGGATGCTCAACATCCTTAGTCATCAGGGTTTGCAAATTAAAACCAGAATGAGGTGCTACTTCATACGCACTAGAAGAGCTAAATGAAAAAGACTCTCAGAAAATGGTAATAGGGGTATACAATAGCACAACCTCATTGGAAAACTGTATGGCAGTGTCTTAATGGCTAAAAAGTATTAAAAAAAAAAACACCCACAGACTATCAACAGAAAAACAAACAAAAATGTGACATACCACGTAATTAACTACTGACCCATGCAAAACATGAATTGACCTCAAAAACATCATGTTGAGTGAAAGAAGTTAGACACAAAAGAGTACATACTCTATTATTCTATCACTAGAGGCCCGGTGCACAAATTCGTGCACAGATTGGGTCCCTCGGGGTGGCCTGCAGGGATTGGACCCCAGCTCGCAACCCTAGGCTCATAACCCTAGGTTTGCAGCCCCAGCTCGAGCCCCCAGCCTCGCAGCCCCACAGCCCCGCCTGGCACTCTGCTGTGGCCTGGTGCCGCCCCCTCACCTGCTTCACCATCCCACCGGGGCGATCGATCGGGGCCAGCCTGGTTCCCTCAGCACCGGGGAGCCGGACAGCGGCCCCGCCCCCTCTGCCGCTGCTGGTCGCTATCTGCGGAACAGTGGTGCAATCAGGCACCCGCTCGCATCTACCTTGGCCTGGTGCTGCCCACTCACCTGCTCCACCATCCCGCAGCAGTCCCGCTCTCATCAGGGCCGATCAGGGCTGGCAGCACCTCCACTGCCACCCACTGACAGCACCACGTCGCTGACACCCGCCATGTTCCACGCCATCCCCTGGTGGTCAGCGCACATCATAGCAAGAGGTCAAACTCCCAGTCAAACTCCTGGTCGAACAATTTGCATATTAGGCTTTCATTACATAGGATGGGAATGAAGTTCAAAACCAGACAACACTAATCTCTGGCGCTAGAAATCAGTGTAGTGGTTGGCTATCAAGAAGCAGGGATTGACTAGAAGGAGACTCAATAGAACTTTCTGGAATGGTGGAAATACTCTATATCTTGTTTAAGTTGATGGCCACATGACCAAATGATGGTCACATTTGTCTAAACTCATTGACCTATGCCTTTAAGATTTGTGTATTTTGCTGTATGTATGGACCTCAATAAAAAGAGAAGAAAAGAAAAATAATCACATAGAAAATCAGAGGCTCAATTCTTATTGTCCATGCCCCAAAATATAAAGTGGCATCTATAATATAATTTCTAATTAATAATATAATTACTCACTGAAGACTTCCTATATACTAGGAACCTTCTTGGGTAAGCATATTTAAGGGTTTTTTCTCATTTTATCCTCATGATAACCATATAAAGGCACATTTTTTATCATCACACCATCCCCAACTTTACATATGAGGAAACTGAGGCTCAGAGAGATTAAGTAATTTGCTCAGGATCACAGAGCTAATAGATAAAGACAAATTTGTACCTATCTATAAAAGCTAAGCTCTTATATTGTTGTGGCAGAATGCACAGGAGAAAGATCAGCCAGCACTCTGAGGGAGGAAAGTTTAACCTTTATTTAGCAGATCTGCTAGTCCCGGGGAATTCCGGATCCAAAGCCTGAACTGAACTCGTGGAGGAGGCTCTGGCCTCTGTATCTCCTCCTGTGGCGGGTCCCTGAGGGTCCTCGCAGCTCAGACAAGTCAGTCTTGGAGGGGCCTTGGGGGCATGCACCGAAGCTCTGCCCAAGTCAGCTGTGGCAGGGCCCTGGGGTTAGGCTCTGCAGCTCTGCCCAAGTCAGTCAGAGTAGGGAAGTAAGACTACAGTTTTAACCAGATATTGAACTAGGCTGCAAGCCCCCACACACACCCCGTTTTCCTTTTCAATACTTAATATCTGAAGATGATCTGAAAAGCACTCTTCTAGGGCTTTACATTAGTTTAATACCTATGCTTAAATTGATGAGAAATCTTGACCAGAAAAAGATATATTGTCTCTAAGAGGTGAAAGGATTAAGAAAAAGAGCATGTATAAGTTTAGTGAATTTAGGGTAAGTCATGATGATAAGAATAGCTAAGATCTCGCCGGAACCGGTTTGGCTCAGTGGATAGAGCGTCGGCCTGCGGACTGAAGGGTCCCAGGTTCGATTCCGGTCAAGGGCATGTACCTGGGTTGCGGACACATCCCCAGTAGGGGATGTGCAGGAGGCAGCTGATCGATGTTTCTCTCTCATCGATGTTTCTAACTCTCTATCTCTCTCCCTTCCTCTCTGTAGAAAATCAATAAAATATATTAAAAAAAAAAAAAAGAATAGCTAAGATCTAATGAGCACTAACTAACTATATTACAGATATCACCAAAATACTTAATTCATTAAATCCTCGCAATGACTCTGTGAAGCTGGTTTTGTTACAGAAGAGGAAACTGAGGCAGGGAGAGTTTCAGTCATTTGGTCAAGATACACAGCAAGTAAGTAGCAAACATCAGCTACTGATTGGAGAAGACAAGAAAAAAATAAAGAGAAGGAAGCTGCAGGATGCCTGCATCCCTGAAAATTCAAAATGAGATGTCATCTCCCAAGAACACAGTTGAAAGTTAGCTATGTTAAGAGTGTCATACTGAAAAAAGCCACAAGCAAAGTGAGGCGAGAGTAAGCAGGGAGAGAGTAAGTACACAAGCTCCAGCTGCATTCACCTTCAGGGAAGGTCGTACAAATGCCTGGGAGGGATTCGTGCATAGAATAAAGGATGCTCCCACAAGAGGCTGGTCTCAGTTGTACACTGTGATTGAATTCTCTCTGCCTGGGAGGACTTCTGAGGTACCATAGAGTCTCTGTAACTCAAACTGACATGGCCTTAGGCTTTAATGTAAAGCAACTAGATATTCGTGATTTTGTGTAACTTCACTTGTTTTTGTTTTTTTTTCTTTTTTCCAAATATATTTTATTGATTTTTTACAGAGAGGAAGGGAGAGGGATAGAGAGTTAGAAACACCGATGAGAGAGAAACATCGATCAGCTGCCTCCTGCACACCCCCCACTGGGGATGTGCTCACATCCAAGGTACATACCCTTGACCGGAATCGAACCTGGGACCCTTCAGTTCACAGGCTGACGCAACCAAGGTACATGCCCTTGACCGGAATCGAACCTGGGGCCCTTGTGTCCACAGGCCGACGCTCTATCCACTGAGCCAAACCAGTCAGGGCAACTTCACTTGTTTTACTAGGATCTGTGCTGCAGGAAGTGAAACCCCAGGTGGAGGGAACAGTAAAGCACTTGCTCCCTGAGGGGCAACTGGACAGTTTGGACATGTGGGGCAACTGGACAGTTTGGACATGTGGCTGCCAGGACTTTCCCCCGGCCTTGCTACCACGGAGGCAACTGGAGACCACTCCGTGCGTGGGGTGAGGAGAGGTAGATGCAGGGAACAAAGATGAACACGAGAGTGCCTTTCATTGTGAGATTATGGAATCATCCCAAACACACAATTTTGAATCAAAAAAGCAAATGCTACAAAAATCTGCCTTCGTGGGATACAAAACGGGTGATGTTCCCCAGGTAGCTCAGCTCCGCCCCTGCCTCCCAGGGATGAATTGTTATCACATCTTTGAAGGCTGGCATTTCCCAGGAAGCTTGGCAGCAAGGGACCAAGCCCCAGATCATTCCTAGTAGCTGAGCAAGAGGACAGATGAACTTACGTCTTTTCCTCACCGTTTACACTAGGCTGCAGCTGAGGAAGAGGTATCAGCTCAGTAGGCAGAGGACAGCCTTGCTCAGCTTTCTTGCTGCAAAAAAAAAACACTGGGGGAATGTAGGGATTACTTTTTTACTTTAGATTTGTTTCTTTTACACTAGTAGAGAACTGGTAGACTGGAAAGTCAAATCCATAGGTAAATATTTTAAATATTAATAGGCTCTTACATATGCTCTAGGATAGAATTGAAAAAAAATACATCTAATGGCAGGTATTAGAAAATTAGAGAAACTGCTTTTACCAGTTTGGGGGGGGGGGGCTAAGAAATGATGGTTTCTAGTATATTGTTTTTTATTTTTCTGTGTTTCTTGACTACATAGGAATTCATGTCTTCAAAAAGCACTCAATGATGACAATAATGAGAACAATGCAGTGCATTCTGCTTTGATCACTGTAGGAATGAAACGATACTACCTCAATTATCTGCTTACCACTAGAAGTATCTGATGTAACCAGGTATATCTTTAATACAAAACATATGAGTGTTTTCTCTGTAAAATGCTTATATAATGTGACACTGGAGGTGGCATGGTAATTAAGGGTATAATTGCTGTAATTACTGATGGAATTACTCATATTCCTCTATGCTACTTTTTCTAATTATCTTGGTTTAATGAAAATGTGTATTTTTGCATTGAACAGGATGTGGCCACATTTGGCTGCCTGCCTGGGATGATGTACAGTGTCTGTCCCTTGGATGATCACAGAGCAGAGGGGTCACCACTTGTTTGCAGGAAGAAGGGGTTTCAGAAACACAACAGGCAATTGAAATGCATGTCATGAACATCCTGCAAAAAGCTCACAGATGGGTTTCATTGGAAGAAATATAACAGTAGGGGGGACATTATCCTAGAAGGAGCCCAATAGCTTTACAGTCTTCAGACTTTAATGAGAATGACTTGTAAAAATAGTACAGAGGTCTCATACTGTTTGTCCATTCTTATTCCAGTCCCTGACTCAAAAACGGATTCAAACAGCTCCATTGTTTCTGGTTTTGCTACCCTCTTTATCACAAGAATGAGGCCCAAAAGACTGGTACTTTAAAGGTTCTGAAAATTGTAAGACTTGAAAGAAACCTACTGTCTGTCTTTTTACTTCATGTATTTTAAATGCATGGAAATCTAATTGGCAGGCTATACTGCTTATTTATTCATTTATCAGCCACCTGAACAGAGGTTAAATAGATACCCATTGAATAAAGACTTTACAGTCACTCAAAAAATGTATCTAATATATTCCATTTATTCTAGGAGTAAAAGGTACTTTGTAAATTCAGATGATAATCGGTATCATGCTACTTGGTACCACCAATCAGAAGAGCTATAGTATTTACGCTATTAAGTCTATGAAAACCTTATAGAAGGAAAACACAACTAAAACCCAGAAAATTATCTTGATTGAATCACTCAACAATTCTAAAGTTCTGCTTTCAGGATCTGTATGAGTTTCCTACTGCTGCTGTTAACAAGTTTCCACAATATTGGTGGCTTAAAACAATTCAAATTCATTACTTTACAGTCACAAAGGTCAGAAGTCTAAACTGGGTCAAGAGAGCTCCATTCCTCCTGAAGTTCTGGGGGAGACTTTGCTACCTTGCCTTTCCAGCTTCTAAAAGAGGCCCATCGCTGGCTCATGGCCTCACCTCCCCCACCTCTGCATCTCCTCCAACCATCCTGCCTCATGCTCCATAGACCCTGGTGATTACATTGGGCTCATCCAGATAATCCCAGATAATCTCCCTCTTAATCACATCTGCAAAGTCCATTTTGCCAAGTAAGGTAACAAACAGGTTCTAGGGATTAGAAAACGGACATGGTGAAAATCAATAAACAAAAACTTCATTTAAAATGGAGTCAGGAGGCTAGAAGATAGAACTCTCAGGCCCCTGTCACTCAACACACACTACTGCCCCCAACTGGAAGTGATGTACCTGCATCTCCAACAGGCAGTGATACTACTTTAATACTCAACAGGAGGAAGAAAAGATTCTTCCCTGCCCAGTATCAGCTAAGCCAATGGGAGACTGCCACAACTCAGCCAATGAAAAGCCACTATACTCTGAACTTTCAGTTTCCTCCAATGGGCCCTCTTTTTACAATAGCCCCTCCTATGTTCATAAAAAAAAAAAAGTGTTCCTCCTCTTTGTTTCTCTGGACTAGCAGGTGGTTCACCAATAGATCACATGTCCTGAATTGCAATTCTTTGTTCTCAAGTAATCTCATTTCTTGGAGATATAGCTGCCTGCCTATCTGTTAAAGGTCAGCATCATTGACAGATTGAAAATGGTGGCAGAATAAGTGGAGGCTGCACAGACATGCTCCCAGAAACAAACTGGTATTACAACTAAAATACAGAAAAATTTTCTGAATAATCAACGGAAAACTCACAGGAGAGAACCCTGACACCCAAGGACTGAAAGGGGAGACCACTAGATTGTTTTTCTTGAAATATTAATGTTTATTGCATGAAAAAAAAAAGTTAGCATCGTTGAAGGCCCACTATTTTGCAAGGCCTCTTTTTTTTTTTTTTAAATATATATTTTTTTTATTGATTTTTTACAGAGAGGAAGAGAGAGAGATAGAGAGTTAGAAACATCGATGAGAGAGAAACATCGATCAGCTGCCTCCTGCACATCTCCCACTGGGGATGTGCCCGCAACCCAGGTACATGCCCTTGACCGGAATCGAACCTGGGACCCTTCAGTCCACAGACCGACGCTCTATCCACTGAGCCAAACCGGTTTCAGCAGCAAGGCCTCTTTTTAATTTAAAATTGGAGGCAGAGAGATCCTTTGCCTGTGCTTCTTTTAATTTACTTTTTATTTTTAAGTCAATAGCTTTTGAAAGAAAGACAATTACTACTTTTTTCCACAGAGGAAGAATAGCAAAAGGCGATACTAGTGTTGTTGTTTTTTTAAATAATTCATCATTTCTGTCTATTCAAATCTCTTTGTTCGCTTGATGACATCATAATGAAGAAACATAAAGTTCAAAAATGTTCAGGTGTCATGTGAACAAGCCCTCGTCTACCAAAAAAAGCATCTCTGAATTAAACGACTGCACAGAAAAAGAGCACCCAAATTTGAAGCCAAGCCTCCAGGCCTTTCTTCTTAGGGCTCCTTTACCTGTTCCAAGTAGTCTCCCCAGGTGAATAGATGGAAATGATCTGTATTTAGCTCATCAATTGTTTAATTATAAATGAGTGCTTCAGAACTTTTTATGGTGTATGACTACAGAATAATGCTTCTGGTATATTTCCAGTTAAAGAGCCAATTTTTCATTGCACCAAAATGTATTGTACTAACAAAACAATCTGACCAAAAACAATTTAATGAATTCACTTTATTTATATATTGTCTGAGAAAGTAAACATCCTCCTGTTTTTTCAAGTTTGTTAAGAAAAGTTAACTTTTTAAAACTAATAATAGAAATCTTTAATCATCATGAAGGGTGTTCTTTTTTCTCTTTTCTTAAAAGTAAAATTTACTTCAAAAATCCTCACAAAAGATAACTATTCGTTTTTATCTGAAACACACTGGATCTTTAAACTTAAAGTTTTTTCATTGAGTTTGCCGCAAAGCAAAATTTTTTATAGTACTCAACCAACTTGTGAAATATTTTTATCTTATATAAGCTTTCACTGATTCCCAGCAACAGCATTTTGACAAACAAGTTTAGCATTGAAACCAACAGTTGCAATTCCGTAGAAAGTTCTCTCTTTTTCATTTTAATAACATTTCTGCACAAATTCCAAAACGATAGGGTGCCTGTTATTCTGGGTCCAATGTTCATTACTCATGTCTGCTTGGGCATTATTGGATGTATACTTTGGAATAAAGAGGGCTTTTACAATGTCTAATGTGATGTCCTTTGCAATCTGTTATTAGCCTGTGCATCGCCTTGCCAGTTAATCATCCCATTATAGATTCTGAAAATCTGACAACCCAGAGGGATTGAAATGCAGTGTGCTACAAGATTAGAAATAGCTACATGAAAATGAAGTAAGGAAACCAAATGCTGTAGATTGGTACATAAAATAAAGGCTTCGTAAAATGTTTGTTCTAGAGATCTCTCAATACTTTTACCATAAAAGAAACAAAGGCAGCAAACAAGAAAGGAGACAGGACAAGCCAATTACTACATCAATTACTTGACCACGGATACGGAATAAAAACTAGGAGTTTGTACAGGAAGCTATCCAACATAATTGAAAATCAAATTAATATATACATCAGCTCTCTATTTACCTGCCCTGTCTTTTGAGAGCAGAAAAGACCGATACATTTCTCCAGGCATCCCCAGAAGTGCACAATGCCATTAATCTCGCCTTGTTTATGTGCTATGGTTGGTCCTCTTGCTTCTGTGTACTTTGCTGCCATCTCCAGGAAGCTGTGATGACGAGAACAGCCCAACCTGATCGGTTTTTATTGCCCTAGAAAAATGTTCTAGGATTTTCCAAAGTGATTGTCTTGTATGTGGAAGCATAGTTAACAGAAAAACCTTTGGAAATTCAAAACGTTTGCAGCTATCGATGACTATTAGATCACAAATACAATTATCTATTGGTTATTTATTTGGAAATAAAACTCACACTTTAAAAGGAGAGTTTCATTAGCAAATTGCTAAATTCAGAATAAATCCCATTAAAGTAGCAGATCTAATTTCACAGTTAAAGATAATAGAAAAAAATAGTTTGTCGTGAATATCTTTATTGCTATAACAATCCAAAGAATTAATAGCAAACTGCTCTGCTCTGAATATGTTGAATTACTATAAATTCAAATCCCTTTTTAGCAAATGAGTTCTTTAAAAAAGACAGCACACACTGAAATTCCATTTGTGAGTGACTATAAAAGAGGGTCATAAAAAATCTGAAGGCAGGGATTTATATTTTTCCTAGAAAACATCCTAAATCCAGGGTCAGGGGAGTTCTAAGGCTCTTAAATTTGCAAAACTTCTGCCACTAGGGTTGTTACTACTGGAACAGACCCCCTTGGCTACAGGTAAAGAAAAAAGAAAACAGTTTGTATGGCCCTTGGGGAAGGTTCAGGACACTTCCCAGCAACAAACACACAGCAAGTGCACTGAGGTTCAGTGTCATGTACAACAAGGTACAGCTCTGTTCACAGTGTCAGTGTACTGAACAGCAAGGATGCAACTGATAACATGCTCTGACCTTGATTTACTCTGCTTGGTCAGGAATATGCAATATTATAAATAATTGCATAATTCCTTATTCTATTGATAACATCTGATGTATGAACAATGCATATCAAAATTTAAGATAAACAAAAGACCATACACCAATCCTTAGACATCTGATAAAATATATATTCTAAATGCCCAATAGAAAAGAATAGATCTTTTGTATATATTCGATGAATTCTTAACATGTGAAGTCCAATAGTCCATGCTCAAAATTACAATTTCTATCATCTTTCATCCTGCTGAACTGCATGCAGTATCATTTACACCAGGAATAGTGTCTTATTTATCTGTAACTTTTATTCCTAGCAAATAGTACAGCACCATACACAATCTTTAATTGTTTGTTGAACTGAACTGAATATAATAAATATGTCCCTAAAGGTTATTCAGCCCAGTTGGTGTGGCTCAGTGGTTGAGTGTCAACCCATGGACCAGAAGGTCATGCTTTGATTCCGGTCAGGGCTCATGCCCGGGTTTGGGGCTTGATCCCCAGCAGGGGACATGCAGGAAGCAGCTGACCTATGATTATCTCTCATCATTGATGTTTCTATCTCTCTCTCTCCCTCTCCCTTCTCTCTCTGAAATCAATAAAAACATATTTTTAAAAGGTTATTCATTGATAATGGTTTATAAAATTTATAAAATAACATTTTCTAATTCTTGGGATGACTGTCATCATTTTTGAAGCATATTGCTATACCTTTGGAGAAAAGTTAGCAAACAGCATGGAAATTAAACCACTGCCAACATGAAAATCAATGTGAGGGTAATACAAAATTAATGTTAGTAGTTTTATAAAGCTTTAAAAACTGAATGTTAATTACATTTTTGACACTTTCATCTCTATCCTAATTAATTAATTAATCAATTAATTAAAAATATGAAAAATATCTAACAATTGACTCAATTTACTTGAAAAGAATAAAGGTTAAAATTAAACCTCCATAAGAAAAAATCAACAGGAAGAATAAGTCAGCCAATTAAAGATCCTTTTATTTCCCAGGACCCAGAAAATAAACCAGGTAGAATTAGGTAAGAGATGCCATTCCAGAACAGACAATATACAATAGGAATATACAAATAGGAGTTAATGACTCTACTGTGCACACGAATTAGAGAATACCCAAAAGAAAGACAACTTTACCACAAGACTTCAGTACTTTTTTAAAAATAAAAGACTGGCTCATAAATTTGAAAACTGTACAAACTGGGTTTGCCATAAACATCAAAGTCAAATTTACTTTATAAACATAATGGTTTACATCACCCAAACAGACTAGGACAATGAGCAATTCTTAAAGTCCATACTATTTTTTCTATCCTTTGTCTTTAGACTGGACCAAAGATATGGATGTCAGTTCCCTTCACTATAAATTAGTCTAAAATGTAGTTGGATTCTTAGCTGTCAGCTGTCCAAAGAACAACTTTTCCTGTAGCTCTGTCAACTACATAGGATTCCAGAAATGGGCCCATGTTGAATAAATGAGGGAAGTGGCCAGTCCTGTTCCAGTTTGATTATTAGCCTTCATCCCATTAAGCAGAAGACATGAGAAGAGGCAGTGGCTACCTAGACTTGGGGTTTTGTTATAGCGGCCCCAACTGACTAAAACAAGGGATTAAGACATATTTACTTGATTAAGACATAAATTAGGTTCTTTAATGACTTATCCCCAAAATACATCATTACTATTCAAAATCTGACAGGACTAAGACTTTCTATGGGTCTTTGGAGAGTGCCAGCACATGTATTAATTTTGTGCTACTCAATTAATCTGAGGGTTTGGCCATTCTTTCTCAGAAAAGGGGCTATCTTTGGGTTCCTCTGTTGTTAATGACAGATTCTTAGAGACAAAACCTTGGTCAAACAGTTTTCTCTGGCTGCATTACTCTATTTAAGAATTCTCTCCTTTCCCCAAAAGAACTTTGATTGTGGAGAAGCACAATTACTACCATAATTTTACTCTTCTCTCCCCTCAGCTTTCTGAGTTAAAGTTGTACTACGACCAGCTTTATTATAGACTATCTGATTCTGAGTTCTAATTCATGCATTTTATTTTTAATACTAGAGGCCCGGTGCACAAAAATTTGTACACTCGGGGGGGAGGAGGGGGTCCCTCAGCCCGGCCTGTGCCCTCTCGCAGTCTGGGACCCCTCGGGAGATAATGACCTGCTGGCTTAGGCCTGCTCCCGGGTGGCAGAGGGCAGGCCCAATCCCTAGGTGCAGCCCCTGGTCGGGCTCAGAGCAGGGCTGATTGGGGAGTTGGGGCGCCACCCCCTGTCATGCACAGAGCAGGGCGGATCGGGAGGTTGCGATGCCACCCTCAGTCACGCTCAGGGTAGGGCCGATTGGGGGGTTGGGGCACCGCCCACTGTCACACTCAAGGCAGGGTCGATGGAGAGGTTGCGGTGCCACCCCCTGTCACACACAGAGCAGGGCAGATCAGGGGGTTGGGGCACTCCCCCCTGTCACACTCAGGGCAGGGGAGGTTGCGGCTCCACCGCGTCACACACAGAGCCGCAGGGCGATCAGGGGGTTGGGGAGCTCCCCCTATCAGGCACAGAGCAGGGCTGATCAGGGGGTTGGGGCTCCTTCCCCTATCACGAACAGAGCAGGGCGGATAGGGAGGTTGTGGCCCCGCCCCCTGTCACACACAGAGCCTCAGGGTGATCAGGGGGTTTGGGCGCTGCCCCCTGTCACGCTGATCCCTGTGCCAGGAGGCCTCGTGGCTCCGCTGATCCCGGTGCTGGGAGGCATATTACCCTTTTACTATAGGATAGAGGCCTGGTGCACGGGTGGGGGCCGGCTGGTTGGCCCTGAAGGGTGTCCTGGATCAGGGTGTGGGGTCCTGCTTGGGTGCCTGGCCAGCCTGGGTGAGGGGCTGATGGCTGTTTGCAGCTGGTCAAAACCGCTTCAGGGTGGGGGTCCCCACTGGGGTGCCTGGCCAGTCTGGGTGAGGGGCTGAGGGCTGTTTTCAGGCTGGCGGGTGACTGAAGCTCCCAACCGCTCCTTTTTTTCTTTTTCTTTTTTATTCTGGGCCAGCTTTAGCTCTGAGGCTTGGCTCCAGCTATGAGACCTCCGCTGCTGAAAACAGGTATCTGGTTTGTTTGGGTTCTATAATCAAAACACTGTTTCAACTCCAGCTCTGAGATCCAGGCCAGCTGAAAGCAAGCTTCTGGGGTTTTGTTTAGCTTCTATATTTGTAACAATGTTTCAAACTGCAAGCTCAGAGGCCGGCAGCAGCCGGCGGGGAACGTTAGCTTCATCCGTCACTGAAGGAAGCAAGCCTCCTGTTAGCTTTAAGCTGCCTGGCTGCCGGCCGCCATCTTGGCTGGCAGTTAATTTGCATATTGCCCTGATTAGCCAATGGGAAGGGTAGCAGAGGTACGGCTAATTACCATGTTTCTCTTCTATTAGATAGGATTCTCTACAAAATAACCTAGCCCTAACCAGTTTGGCTCAGTGGATAGAGCGTCAGCCTGTGGACTGAAGGGTCCCAGGTTCGATTCAGGTCAAGGGCATGTACCTTGGTTGCAGGCAAATCCCCAGTAGGAGGTGTGCAGGAGGCTGCTGATCGATGTTTCTCTCTCATTGATGTTTCTAACTCTCTGTCCCTCTCCCTTCCTCTCTCTAAAAAGTCAATAAAATATATTTTAAAAAATAACCTTAAATTTTCATACTTGGATCTATCATTAGGCAGTGCCTAACCTCCAACTATAAGTTCTCATATCTGTTTATGAAGAATAACTGTTAAGACAATGATATCTATTTTTCAAAATATACATCCCAATAAGCCAAACATAACTGATTTACTTATTTAACAATCATTTAACCAACATGTGCAGGAGATGCAGCAGTGATAAGACAAAGTCCTTGCCCTCACTAAACTCACATCCTGGCATTCAGAGAAAGCCAGTAAACCAACAAGCAAGTAATTGTAGATGGTGCTAAATGGAGATTAGTGCTATCAGGAAATAATAAAACAAGATGAAGGGAGAATGAATACCAGATTCAGGGGAGAAGGGTTAGTTTTGTATAGCAGTGACATCCACTAGACATAGATCAGGCCAGAATATCTTCGGACCTTCTGAATATACCTCTAACTCTGGCTGATCTCTCTCCCTCCTACCAGGATTATGTGGCAGATCAGTGTCTTCTTTGTCTCACATGCTAGTGACCTCAGCACACTGATACTGGACACTCATCTAGATTCCTTACCTCCTGATACCTCTCTTAGTTCCTTCGATTTACTGATCATAAAACAACTGATACAAAGATTGCCTTTCTCTTTAGAGACTTATATTTGAAGGAAATTAGTGCAAGAGTAGGCCTTCCTTCCCCTGGCTTGGCACCGGACTTCCCTCTGGCACCTGGGACCCAGGCTTCCCTCACAGCCCCAGCTTCATCCCGAAGGTGGTCCAGAAGGACATCCAGAAGGACATCTGGTCTAATTAGCATATTATGCTTTTATTATTATAGATGCATTCTAGTCTGGAAAGCAGTCAAGTGAGGTTCCTTGAGTTTGGTAAGACCTCTTCTGGATAACAGACTAAACTTCTTTGCTGAGGATATCACTGATATTTTTTTCTATGAGGATGGATCAGGTCTTTTGTCTTTTCTATTTAATTTTTTTTTCTCCCTGAAAAGAAAACTGAAAAAATATGCCAAAAGCCAAAAAATAAACAAGAAAACTATACCTACCGTATGTGAGAATAATCTGAGTTGCCATTAAAATAATATTGTTGGTGTGCATAGCAAAGAAAACCATCAACAAAACGAAAAAAAACCCCACTGAATAAAAGAACATATTTTCCAATGATACATCTGATAAGGGGTTAATTTCCAAAATATATAAAGAATTCATACAACTCAACAAAAGGAAGATAAACAATCCAATTTAAAAATGGGCAAAGGACCTGAATAGACACTTCTCCAAAGAGGATATACAGCCATACCCGGTTTGGCTCAGTGGATAGAGCATCGGCCTGCGGACTCAAGGGTCCCAGATTTGATTCCGGTCAAGGGCATGTACCTTAGTTGCGGGCACATCCCCAGTAGGGGGTGTGCAGAAGGCAGCTGATTGATGTTTCTCTCTCATCGATGTTTCTAACTCTCTATCCCTCTTCCTTCCTCTCTGTAAAAAATCAATAAAATATATTTTTTTTAAAAGAGGATATACAGATGGCCAATAGATATATGAAAAGATGCTCAACATCACTAATCATCAAAGAAATGCAAATTAAAACTACAATGACATACCACCTCACACCTGTCAGAATGGCTATCATCAATAAATCAACAAACAAGTGTTGGTGAGAGTGTGGAAAGAAGGAATCCCTCGTGCACTGTTGGTGAGAATGCAGATTGATGCAGCCACTGTGGAAAAATTATGGAGTTTCCTCAAAAAATTAAAAATGGAACTGCCTTATGACACAGTGATTCCACATCTGGGAACATATCCTAAGAATCCTGAAACACTAATTCAAAAGAATATATGCACCCTTATGTTCACTGCAGCATTATTTACAATTGCTAAAATTTGGAAGCAGCCCAAGTGTCCACGATGACTGAGCAGATAAAAAATTTAAAAAGCTGTGGTACAGCCGAAACCTGTTTGGCTCAGTGGATAGAGCATCGGCCTGCGGACTGAAAGGTCCCAGGTTCGATTCCAGTCAAGGGTATGTACCTGGGTTGTGGGCACATTCCCAGTAGGAGATGTGCAGGAGGCAGCTGATCGATGTTTCTCTCTCATCGATGTTTCTAACTCTCTGTCTCTCTCCCTTCTTCTCTGTAAAAAATCAATAAAATATGTTTTTTTAAAAAAGCTGTGATACATTATTTATAACAATGGAATACTGCTCCAGTGTAAAAAAAAAAAGAGAGAGAGAGAGAGAGAGAGAGAGAGAAAGAGAAAAAAAAAGAAAGAAATCTTACATTTTGCAACAGCACAGTTGGACCTGGAGAGTATTATGCTAAGTGAAATAAGCCAATCAGAGGAGGACAGGTACCATATGATTTCACTTATATGTGCAAGCTAATGAACAAAATAAACTAACAAATAAAATAGACCTCATAAGACAGAGAACAGACTGCTGTCACAGAGAAGGGGGATTGGGAGCTGGGTGAAAAGGTGAAGGGATTAAGCAAAACAAACAAACAAAAAAACACTCATAGACAAGACAAAAGTATGGTCATTATCAGAGGGAAAGGGAGGTGGAGGGAGATAGGAGAGGGAGGATAAATAAAGATGTTGTTTTTTTTAACAAAATTGTTGGTGTCTTTCACCTGACTTGAAGACATTGCAGTTAATGCAAGTTTTATTTTAACATAATTACATTAATCTTAGCCAAAACCAGTTACTTCATACCAATTTCCATCCTCTCCACAAAGTCCATCAGCATGGCTCCAGCCATTTAAATGCCTGTGTTTCTGAAATGTGATCCTTTTCAGGCTGACACCTTAATTGATGTTCAGCTGGTTGCTTCTGGTACAGTTGCTTTGAACTTCATGGAGAGTTGGTCCTCTGATCTCCACTTCTTACCCACAGGGACTGAAGCTGTAATTCTACTTATCCTTATCTCCATCTTGAGAAGTTATACTTTGCTCATCTGATTTTCTATTTCTAATCCTAAATCTTGAGACTTTTATGAATATTAATCAGTGTGCAACATTGCACTGCAGCACTACGCAAAACATGAGGATTGCACAAAAAGACTGAATCACATTATTTAAATCAAAAATGTTCAGTTAAGCCGAAACCGGTTTGGCTCAGTGGATAGAGCGTCGGCCTGCGGACTGAAAGGTCCCAGGTTCGATTCCGGTCAAGGGCATGTACCTGGGTTGCGGGCACATCCCCAGTAGGAGATGTGCAAGAAGCAGCTGATCGATGTTTCTCTCTCATCGATGTTTCTAACTATCTATCTCTCTCCCTTCCTCTCTGTAAAAAATCAATAAAATATATTAAAAAAAAATGTTCAGTTAAGATCTATAAAGGAGAAATAATCCTAAACTGTCACCATTCAGTTTAATTGAGAGTATGGCACTAGAGGTAAATACTGTTCAAGGAGTGGAGAGGATTATGTGAATTGCTCTGGAAAACCAGTAATGCTTCTGGCTCCTATGGTCACGCTTAGTCTACCAGTTGCTCTGTTTTTTACTCTAATATGAATACAGATAAATACTTTGGAAGAAATGTCTACTCTGGGCTTTTCTGATCATAACCACAAAAGTGATCAACTAGAACAGAGAAAATTAAAAAGTTTAAGAAAGTTCATTAATTTTAGGAAGAATGAATATTGTGAATACCTAAAAACTTTCCTTAAAGGAAAATGGCTTTGAGTTAGAGAAGCATTACAATGAAATTACTATTCCCTCCTACTCTGCTTTCTCACTGCATGATAAATGAGACTCAGGTTTGTTGCGCTGGTCAATTTCCATTTTTTTTAGGTATTTTTCTGGCGGTCATTACTATTCAAAGTCAGCTTATCATTTAAACAGCCTATTCACTATTTTTCTTTCCTCTCCTCCGTTCTCTCCCTTTCCCCCTCCCCCTCTCTCTCTCCCCCCATGCAATATAGAAATTTTTTGAGCTACCCTGCAATTTGAAACTTGGATATTCATTGCCATATTACTATTTAAAAGGCAACATATAAATGTGCTGGCCAAACCAGCAGAGAAATATGAAAAACTGTCAGTTGACAGGCAATAAATTAGTTGCTTAGTTCTACTTATTCACATAAAAAAAGAAAACAAAAGACAGACTACCAGTAGATTAAA